>NW_024544942.1:0-57796 GCF_018167655.1 Microtus oregoni
TGGATGGAGGAAGAGTTGGGGGAGGACAAATATGATCAAAACATGTATGAAATTTTCAGAGACTAATAAAAATTTTAAAAACCCAGTAGGAGTAGGTAATTTAACTGGATATTTTCTTCGTTTCCATAAGATAAGTTTTCATTAGTTATATGAGTTCAGCCTGTAAATTATCAGCAATTCCCCTGTAAGGATAGAATTTATTATTAGTTTTTTAAAATTAGTGTCATGGATCCCCTAGCTACACTTATTTGGGTAATTTATATATCACAAACACGTTATGACTCCCCAGAGAAATGCTTTTTAAAGAATGCCAGCCTTGCTGGGGAGTGGTGCACACCTTTAATCCCAGCACTCGGGAGGCAGAGGCAGGCAGAGCTTTGTGAGTTTGAGGCCAGCCTGGTCTACAGAGTGAGTTCCAGGACAGGCTCCAAAGCTACACAGGGAAATCCTGCCTCCAAAAACAAACAAACAAAAAACCCTACTGGTAATTTTGTTTTATTATCCTCCACCATTAGCAAAAATAAAAACATACTATGTCCCTAATAAGCAATTTCAAAAACACTTATAGGAACAGCAAAAAAAAAAAAAAAACTCAAAAGAAATGCTCCTAACCCCCAAAAGAAAATCAGTCTTACAATGCATGCATATAATATCCTACATAACTGTCATTCATGCAACTATCTTATGCATTATCTGTACATATTTTCTAAGCTAAAATGCATACATTCATAATTCAGCCACAAGATACTTGTATATATAGCAGGAGGGTAAGCATGTCATTGGCCTTCAGATGGGCAGCAACAGAGGGGCCTCACAGGCTGGCATGACAGGCTATGGACGACCCCGGCAGACCATCAGTTAGAAGGGAAGGCCAGCCCCAAGCCTGCCTTTCCCAGATACCTGGCTACAGCGTCCTGTTTAGCCTGCCACACCCACACCTATGTAGGTTCTTAGCCCTGACAGCTTCGAGGCTGTCACTGCGCAAAGATGACTGCACATGGGAACCCCCACCTCTCCCCAGCCTCAGCCCAGCTTCTTACCCCAGAGCCACCACCCTTGGCCCCTGCTCCCAGCTGCACCTCCACTGTCTCTCCCATTCTGGAGTAATCAGGGAGAAGTGGGCTGGGGTAGCCTGGGTATTGGCCAGCTGCCCACTGTCCTTGGTAGCAAATGCCATCTGAAGGAGACCCAGCCCAACCTCTCCATCTTTTCCTGGAATATTTTTTGGGTTAAATTTCAAAAATGAAAAATACAGACACACACACACACACACACACACACACACACACACACACACACACACATCTTTTCCCAAAAAAAGCAGTAAAAATAGTTTAGTAATTCTTTGCTCCTGAGGAAATGAGCCATTCCTAATTAGTAGGGCTTTCTTGTTCCATTTTCTACCAACCAGGACCAAAAATCTCAAAAGACATTTTGAGGCAGAGGCAGGTAGATCTCTGTGAGTTCAAGGCCAGCCTGGTCTACAGAGTGAGTTCCAGGACAGCTAGGGCCGGACAGCCTTGTCTTGAAAAAACAAATACATATATACACATATACATACACACATATGTATAG
Organism: Microtus oregoni; assembly: GCF_018167655.1. Taxonomy (NCBI): domain Eukaryota; kingdom Metazoa; phylum Chordata; class Mammalia; order Rodentia; family Cricetidae; genus Microtus; species Microtus oregoni. The sequence goes on from NW_024544942.1 coordinate 1,576, forward strand.
TTTTTACTACATATAATATATAATATTTAACATATAATACATAACATGTCAATATGTTATCTAATTGATATATTAATGTTAATATACTTTATGTGTTGCATAATATATTAAAGATTAGTCTATAATATATTTATATTTATATATTATACCACTAAACCATCATTCTAGGTCACTCAAAATGTCTTTTGAGATTTGTGGTCCTGGTGGGTAGAAAATGGAACTAGAAAGCCCTACTAATCAGGAATGGCTCATTTCCAGAAGACACATAACTTCCTAAGGAACAAAGAATGTACTAAACTATTTTTACTACTTAAGTACATATGTACTACATATACATGTATCTTGTGCTGAATTATGAATGTATGCATTTTAGCTTAGAAAATATGTACCCATAATATATAAGATAGTTCTACGAATGTTATATAAATATGCAGGATATATATGTAATACACTGTAAAACTGATACTCTTTTGGGGCATTAGGAGCATTTCTTTTGAAGTTTTTGCTGTTCATATTAGTGTTTTATGAAATTGCTTATTAGGGACGTGGAGTGGAGAGAATTGAGTTCAGTTCCTAATACCCATTTGGCCTGCTCATACATACGTGTAACTCCAGCTCCAGGAAATTTATGCCCTCTCCTGGCTCCCTTGGGTGCACACACACATATGTGCATGCGCGCCGCGCGCACGCGCACACACACACACACACACACACAATTTAGAGATAATATTTAAAAGTCAATATGAAACATGGAAAATTAAAAAAGCAACACAAATTTTGACTCAGAGGACCAACAGGACCTGCAGATAAAGTAACATCTAGAATCACTTTCCTCCAAATGGCTGTTCCGTGCTTACTGACCTGCACTCTGGCTTCAGTTACACCCAAGCAAGATGCCAATCGTTTCCTGAGGGTAAAAATGGAAGACATTCAGTATTTGGAATTATGGATATGTAAAATTAAATATGAGAAAGATATTTTATATGTGTTTCGAAATATTTTGTCTCATTCTCTACCTTCTCTGATATTCGCTTTGAGAATTTTGAGAGTTTTAGAACAAATTATTTTATTACCATTAGTAGATATGCAAACCAAAGTATATCTCTAATAAGCAATTTGAAAGCCACTAACACTGTCTAGTAAAATCCTCAAAACAGTGCTCCTAACACTAGGTGTAGTCATACAGGAGACTTAAAACAACAACAGCAAAAACTAAACCCAACACAAAACAAGGCAAAAACTACAAAACAAATGTACATAGGGAAAGCCCAGGTGACATGTTTTGTCAGGATAGAAGGAAGCTCAAATAAAGATTAATGGAAGCATCCCAGAATTTTAAATATTCAAATAATACACAAGGTACTCCAACCTGCTAATCATCAGAAAAATGAAATATCACACTTATTTCTTTTCTTAATGTGTGTATGTGTCAATGGTGTATATGGGAGGCGAGAGGACAGCTTGCCGGAGTCCTCTTCTTCCATGTGTGTCTTCAGAATGGAATTCAGGATCTCAGGCTTGGTAGTGTCTTCACCTGATGAGCCATCTTGCCAATCAAGGTAAAGAAATATTAAAGTCATAGCAGGCCCAGGTGAATGTTATAAAATCTCACAACACTAGCCACACAGTCCTGAATTCCAAGCACCATTGGAAACTGAGGTAGAAGACTCCTTGCAAGTACCTGGACAGCCTTGCTACAGAGTGAGGTCTTATATCAGAAAGTCAGAAGAGAAAGGCACTCCCACACTTCTCCACCCCTGATAGAAAAAAAAACAGCATGGTGGAATATAGCTTCACTCTCAACACAAATGGCCTAATGGATATGGTGCTAGCCTGGAACTCATCATAGAACTGAGATAACCTTGAACTTCTGATCTACCTGCCTCCAAATCCCAAGCAATGAGATTAAAAATCTGAACCACCCCACTCAGCTCGGGTTGTTTTTTATTTTCATTTTTAATATATATTACAAACCAAATATATACATTACACAATGATATATGATATTTAATGTTGATCATATAATATTCAATATGTAATATTTAATATGTCATACATTATATTTAATATATCATACAATATCCAATATATCATAAATGATATTTAACATATAACACAGCAATATCATATAATATTTAATATACAACATATATAGTAACACAATATATTATAATATAATGTTATAAATTATATAACATATATTTTGGTCTTTAATATATAATAAGCATGTAATATATAACACATAATACATAATATGTAATAATATACATATCAATATATTATATATCATATATTAATGTACTTAATGTACACTATATCACCATACATTATACTATATTATAAACATCATATTTATGTATTAATAAAATCAATATGTTAATATATTAATGTATTTTAATACATTAATATAACAATTATTACATCATGCTATATTATATCATTATATAAATTATATTATAATATATTGTATATTTATATATGTAGTATAATAATATATAAATATATTATAGGTTAATCTATAATATATTATATAGTATGTTATATAACACATTAAATAATATGTCAAAGTATATTAACATATTAATACACATTAATATATCAATAGATAATATAATATATTAATATATGTTATATTATATGTTATATGTAGTAAAAACCATACATAAGTGTGTATATGTTTATTTGTTTTTTCGAGACATGGCTTTCTTTGTGTAAGAGCCCTAGCTGTCCTGGAACTAGCTCTGTAGACCAGGCTGGCCCTGAACTCACAGAGATCTACCTGCTTCTGCCTCCTGAGTGCTGGAATTAAAAGCATGCGCCACCACTGTCCAGCTCATTTTTTTTTAAATTGGTTTTATTGGGCTACACATTTTTGTCTGCTCCCCTCTCCTCCTCTCTTCTCCCCTTCTCCCCTCTCCAGTGACCCCATGCTCCCAAGTCACTCAGGAGATCTAAAGATAACCTTCCACTCTGTAGCTGAGGCTGGCCCTGCAATCACCCTCGCATTCACCACTGTAGCAAAAATGGCTCAGACAAATAGGTGCTTGCCTGCATGCCTGAGTTCAACACCGGGGACACACGTGATTGGAGAAGAGAAACAATTATTGAAAGTTGTCGTCTGTTCCCCATAGGTGCAATTTTGTGGATATGCACATGCAAGCACAACACACACACACACACACACACACACACACACACACACACACACACACACACTGAGGACTTAAATAAGAGAAATTAAAAAAAAATCACATTTAAAAATATAATAAAACGAGGACAAGAGTGGAACCTGGAGGCCCAACAAACAACAGAGCAAGCTAGGCAAGCTACTCACGCCTCCTCAGTGGTGAGGTACTGACTGCGCTGAAAGGCGCTCTCCAGCTCTTGGAGCTGAGCCAAGGTGAACCTGTGCTGGTAATGGACTCGGAATTCAGGCACCAGCACCCTCACGGGTTGAACACAGGACCACCGCTCGGCCAAGGACAGCACAGCCTGGTTGTCTCCCATGGCCCCACGATCTGGCTCCTGAGGCTGTGGCTCATTCTCCTGGCCATGGCCACCAACAGCGCCCTCTTGGTTCCCATCATCCACGGGGCCTGCTGCGCCAGCAGCTGAGGGGCCTTCTCCTGCTTCTGCTCCGGCTGCTTCTGCGGCTATGGCTGCAGCGGCTGCGGCTCCGCGCCCAGCCTGGCCCGGTCCACTGGCTTCCTCATTTCGTCCCTCTCCAGCCTGCAAGACCGTCGATGCCTCAGCCTCTGGAAGTGGGAAACAGAAAGGGGCACCGAGGTGACAGGGCCTCGTGATGCGAAATCCCGTGAAGTCGAGCGCCAACAGGCGACGCCAGTACACGGGGCCTGCCCCGCCGCCTCTGTGGACGCTCCTCCCCCCATGGACAGCACCACCCCACCGTTCCTAGCACGCACTGACCATCCCAGTTGTCATCGTCGTCGTCAAGTCCACGTAAAGCAGGTAATCGAAGTTTGACGCTCCATGTCCTTCCAGAATGCCGGCGTTGCAGTGGCTTATGGCTTGCTGTCCGTCGTGCCTCTGACGTGTCGGAGCCGGAGCTCCCTGACGTTCCGGAAGTAAGGTCTCTCAGCCTCAAGGACTTGCTATATCTCTATAGCTTCTGAGTTGGAGCCTCTACCGCTCTGGGAGTGAGGCTCCTCAACCCGCAGGGGTTTTCTGGTTTCCGGGTCCCCCCCCCCCCCCTCATAGTCCTTATTAGCATGTATCCAATCCTGGCCATGCCGTCCTGGCTTCCGGTTGGCCTGCAGTTGTTATGGTCTGCGATCCTCAGGGGCAAAACTGAGTGCAGCCTGAAGCTTGAGTGAGCTGCATGTGTTTGTGCGGGAACGGGTGGCACCTGGACAACGGAATAGAAGGGGCCTTCCGAGTTGCAACTTCATGAGTCCTTTCACCATGGTGACTATCTTCCTAGGGAACGGGTGGTGGTCAACCACAGGAACCGATTTGCAGGGGGCAAGAAAAGATCCACCAGAAGCCTTTAAGACCTTGTGGAGATGTGAGGACAATATCTCTTAGTCTTGACATTGGGTCCTTGCAACTTGGCAGAGAATGGGTACTAAGTAATGTGTTTATCTGGGAGGCTCTTCTTTGAACTTCCCCAGCAAGGTAGATCCTGCCTTGCTTCCGTGTTCTGACTTTGCAGGAGCTGGGCAGGGTTGCAGGACCTGGGGCTGTTCAGCAGGCAGATCGGTGGGCTCATCTTCACCAGGGCTACTGAGGAGGAGCTTAGTAGTACCGTCCAGCCTTCATGAGCGCTGGCAAAGCGTGAGAATAGTCACACCTGTGCTGAGGTTCCTCACCTTTCTCTTGAACGCATTTTTAACGTCTTCTGTGAATGGTCAGAGTGTCAAGAGCAGGCCTTTGTGCCTGGTTTCCATCCCAGAGTCAAGCAGCCCCTTTCCTGGCAGGTGGTCAGACTGGTTCCAAGGCAGCCAGCTTTTCCAAGCATGTTCTGGTCACTCTTAAAATGGAAGGAGCCCTAAAGTACTAGTGTCTGTCCAGACACACTCTATTTGGTGCTGGGAATATTCTGGAGCCCTGGTGCTGAAATTCTTCCAGGATAAGACTTACCTCACAGTTCTGGTAACTACCTCACCGCTAAATCTGCATATGTTTGCTTCCTGCCCTTTGTTTTTACTGTATGACCTGAATCTCCTTTTGTTGAGGTCCCCCAGGACCTGGGAAATATTTTTCTCTCTTCCTTCTGTGATTATAAAGACACTCATTTATGTGCTGGGGATGTAGCTCATTGTGCAGAGTCCTTGGCAAGAAATTTCTAAAAGCTTGGATTTGAGCTCCCCAATTGCATAAAGTGACAGGCTGTCCCAGGCTGAACACTGACACAGGAAGATAATAGCTTCAAAGTCCTTCTTTGTCTCAGAGGGAGTTTTAATCCTGCCTTGGGCATTTGGTCTCAAGAAAGAGAGAAAGAGGGAGAGAGAGGCATAGAGAGAGAGATCCCTTTCTTATTTCATCTTATCAGTTCCGTCTGTCACTCCTCATTTTCCTGCCAAGCAGAGAGCAAAGGGCATGATTTGGTTTTTAAAATGTTAAACCATGTTGGTTTCAGAAATTCTGTGAACATACAGCTTTGTCCCATAGCCTCCTTGGTAATGCAGGTGTTTCTATCCTGTCTCTCAAGTGGCCCTGCATTTCAGGCCCTTTAGGACAGAACTCCACTGAGCTACAGCCCTGCTCTCCTGAGCTGCAGGTGCCCCTCTTGCATGTCCCCTTTTGCATGGCGGCTTCAGATTGCAGCAGGAGTTCAGAGGGATTGGGGAACCCTTCTGATCAGGACCCTGCTGAGGAATTCCAGCCTTGCATAGGAGAACATGGCCCCTTGTGTGTCTAGAGAAGTCACTGGGGGCTACAGCCTTTGGAACTCTTGAAACCCAGCTTCTGCTGTTCAGTGCCCCTCTATACCATGTGATATTGGAAGATCCCAGGCTGTCTCATGGGTACCACAGAGAGCTGAAAGGGTAGACACGATACTGACCAACACGGAGTGGTTCTTTTTTTCCCCTTTATTTTCTTTATTATTATTATTTATTTATTAAGGATTTCTGTCTCCTCCCCGCCACTGCCTCCCATTTCCCTCCCCCTCCCCCAACCAACACCCCCTCCCTCATCAGCCCAAAGAGCAATCAGGGTTCGCTGTTCTGTGGGGAGTTCCAAGGGACCTTCCACCTCCATCCAGGTCTAGTAAGTTGAGCATCCAAACTGCCTAGGCTCCCACAAAGCCAGTACGTGCAGTAGGATCAAAACCCAGTGCCATTGTTCTTGACTTCTCAGCAGTCCTCATTGTCTGCTATGTTCAGCAAGTCCGGTTTTATCCCATGCTTTTTCACACCCAGTCCAGCTGGCCTTGGTGAGTTCCTGATAGAACATCCCCATTGTCTCAGTATGTGGGTGCACCCCTCGCAGTCCTGAGTTCCTTGCTCGTCCTCTCTCTCCTTCTGCTCCTGTTTTGGACCTTGAGATTTCAGTCCGGTGCTCCAATGTGGGTCTCTGTCTCTGTCTCCTTTCATCGCCTGATGAAGGTTAATATCCAGAGGATGACTATGTGTTTTTTCTTTGGGTTCTCCTTCTTATTTAGCTTCTCTAGGATCACGAATTATAGGCTCAATGTCCTTTATTTATGGCTAGGAAACCAATTATGAGTGAGTACATCCTGTGTTCCTCCTTTTGGGTCTGGCTTACCCACTCAGGGTAGTGTTTTATATTTCTGTCCATTTGCATGCAAAATTCAAGAAGTCATTGTTTTTTTACTGCTGAGTAGAACTCTAATATGTATATATTCCATATTTTCTTCATCCATTCTTCCATTGAAGGGCATCTAGGTTGTTTCCAGGTTCTGGCTATTACAAACAATGCTGCTATGAACATAGTTGAGCATATACTTTTGTTGTATGATAGGGCATCTCTTGGGTATATTCCCAAGAGTGGTATTGCTGGGTCTAGGGGTAGGTTGATTCCGAATTTCCTGAGAAACCGCCACACTGCTTGCGGAGTGGGTCTTGAATCTTTAATGACATCTCCAGTTTTTTCATACATCTTGCTTTTATTTGTATTTAGTTCTAAAACATTTTCTTGATTCTTTGTGAATTTCACATCACACATCCTAATATGACTCATTCCCCTGTCTCCTCGCTCCTGCCCTCTGCCCTTGCAATCTCCCCTGCCAAAATAAAGTTTAAAAGTAAATCAAAACCCGAACCAAATCACAAAAAAAATCAAACACCCCTCAAACCTCGGTGCAGAAGCTGTGCTGTGTCACAGGTCACCCTTCAGTCCACACATATATGCCCTTTTCTTGAAAGTGCTCATTGCACGGAGTCATTGGTCTGGTCCGGGGCCTCTGGTTTCTGCTGCGCTGTGGGTACTGGGCCCTGACTAGGACCCTCTTGGATATCCTGTGTTTGCTCCCCCCCACCCCCCGTGTTGTTTAGACCCTGCAGCTTTGGGTCTGTGCTGGTCACGTGCTCTAGAGGCTCATAGATGAGGTGGGTGTGGGGTGGGCTACCTTGTTGTCCTGATTCTGGGTCTGGCTGGTAGCTGGTCTGGTTCAGCCTGCCAGCTTTCCCTCTCTGTCACCACCCAGGAGAGATCTCCATGTCTTGGCCTGTGGTCCTACCACAGCCTGAGTCTGTGCTGATGTCCGTGACCCGTGTTGCTACCAAACACCACACTGATGCCCAGGATCTGGGCTCCCACCCTGTGGCCTTCTTGGTGCCTGAGAGCTGTACCACTGCTGAACCCATACTGACCTGAGTGTCGTGTGCTGCAACCTAGGCCCAGGGTGTCATATGGGGCCCCGAGCTGCAGCAGGGACCAAGTCTGGGTCAGTGACCCTGCCACAGCCGGGGTCTGCACTGATGTCTGAGATTCCTGTGTGGATGCTCAGGATCTGGGCTGACACCTGGGCCATACAGGTGTTCACAGGCCATGCTGTTCAGAGGGACCTGCACTGCCACCTGGGGCCACTGTGACATCTGCGCCTGGGCCCCTGCCGAGGACCCTGTCTGAGCCCATGGTCCAACCACAGCAGGGACCTGTATTGCTATCCATGGCCCATATTGCCACTAAGGGCCACTCAGGACGCATCAAGGGCCTGAGCACCACCAAGGGTCAGATCACTGTTGGGGGGTTGAGCCCTCTGTTGGAGCCATGGAGATCTGAGGAGCCTGTGCTGCTACCAGGGCCATGGTTTCACTGGGGGCCTGGGCTGTCCCTAAGGCCCTTGTCTGGCTTGGAACTGGCTGGGTCTGTGATCCTGCTGTCCCTCTGTGGTCTGTGGTATGTCCCTGGCTCCTGTCACCACTGAAAGCAGTGAGGATTGGGCTGCACAGAGTTGGTCCTGCCCCTCACTGGCTGAAGCACTAGGGAGAACTGGCCCTGCCCCCACCCACTGCAGCTCTCAGAACAGGCTCTGCACCTTGCCAGGACAGCACAGCAGAGCTGGGGTGCAGGTGATTCAACCCTGAAGACATGCGAGTGGAGAGCTAGCCCATGGTCTATCCCATGGTAGCATGAGGAGGGAGAGATACCCCTTGCCCCAGGCACCTTACCTACTCCAGGCGGGAAAAAGCTGGTCCCAGGGTCCAAGAGTGGGAGAGCTGATCCTGCCCCTCACAGACTGCAGCACTCAGGAAGGGGAGGCCCTGCACTTTGTCCAGGCAGCACTGTAGAGCTGACCCCCATTGATGGGGGTACAGATGATCAGGCCATGGGAATGCTTGAGGGAGATCAGACCCCAGCCCTCATCTGGAATATGGTAGAGTGGGTGAGGGGGAGATGACCTCCCTCCCTCTCAAACCCTTTGCCACCTGAGGCAGGTGGCTGATCTGGCCCTGAGGAGGCACAGTTGGAGAATAGGCACTGCCCCCTATTGGCAGTGCTGGGAATCAAATCCGGGTCACCTGGCAGACCAGCAGTGTTCTTAAGGCCTTCTGATTTCACCTATTAAAAAAAATCATTTGCACCTTAAAAATAAGATGGGGATTCCTTTATTTTAAAAATGTTTCAAGAGATACTAAAATCTTACATTTATATCATAGTTAACAAAAAATATTCTTTGTATTTTACAAGAAGAACGACAGGGACTGCTGATAGGGCGCATGACTAATCACGCTAGATTTTCTTTTTAAAAATATTATTGGGATTTTATTTTAAATCTCAAAATTACTTATTCATATAATTGAGTCAATGAAATCTCAAGTATACACATATATAGTTATATATGGATGAACACATATATTTGATTATCTAGTTGCTTTAAACAATGAAAAAATCCTGTAATAGTATATATATTAGAGCAAATTTATCATTTTTCCAGCAAAGGGAAAAATCTTACTTCATGAAAACAAAGGAAAATATAAAATCTTTAAAACATCAGTTTTCTACTTAATTGTTCACATAACTTTAAAAATCCATAACCAATGTAGCAAACATATTTAAATTATAACATTTTCCCTTCTGCCAGCAGTTTTAGTCCCATGATCCACAGGATTTCTGTGAAGGATCTTCACGGCACTACTGGCTGATTGCACTCAGGAGGCAGAGGCAGGTGGATCTCTGTGAGTTCGAGGCCCAGTCTGGTGTATAGAGTGAGTTCCAGGACAGCCAGGGCTACCCAGAGAAACCCTGTCTTGGAAACAAAACAAAACAAGAAACAACAAAACAGCAGAAAAGCCAGTTGGCGGTGGTGCACGCCTTTAATCCCAGCACTTGGGAGTCAGAAGCAGGCGTATTTCTGTGAGTTTGGGGCCAACCTGATTTACATAGTGAGTTCCAGGACAGCCAGGGCTACTTGGAGAAATCTTATCTCAAGCAACTCCCCCCTCGCCCCCTCCCCACACACAGAAAGAAGTCACCTGGAAAGAGGGAACCTCAGCAGAAGAACTGCCTCATCAGATTGACCTGTGGGCATGTCAATGGGGGCATTTTCTTTTTAAAAATATGTTTTATTTTTTCCATTCAAAAATTTACACTTCCTCCCCTCCTCCCTGATGGAGGAGGGTCATCTTTCTATCTGTTGATTTCATTGGTTAAGTAATAAAGAAACTGCTTGGCCCTCAAAGGTTAAAACATAGGTGGGAGGAGTAAACAGAACAGAATGCTGGGAGAAAGAGCTGAGTCAGGGAGTCGCCATGATTCTCCCACTCCAGACAGACGCAGGTTAAGATCTTTCCTGGTAAATCAGCTCGTGGGCTACAACAGATTATAAGAAATGGGCTAGTCCAGGTGCGAGAGTTAGCCGAGGAAGAAAGGCTTTAACTAATGGGCAAAGCGGTGTTTAAAAGAATACAGTTTCCGTGTAATTATTTCGGGGCATAAGCTAGAGCTAGCCATGTGGGCGGCCGGGTGCTGGGGACGCAGCCCGCTGCTCTTATTACTACACCTCCCATTCCCCTCCTGCTCCCCCACTCACCCTCCTCCCTCCTCCGGAGGCATTTTCTTAATTAGTGACTGACTGGGAGGGCCCAGTTCACTGTAGTGGGTAGTGGTGGATATCATGCCTAGGCAAATGTTCCCAGATTCAAGAAGAAGCCATGCCTTGAAAGAAAAAAAAAAACAGGCTGAGCGAGCCTCGATGAACAAGCCAGTAAGCAGCACCCGTCCAAGGCCTCTGCATCAGCTCCTGCCTCCACTTTCCTGTCTTGGCTTCCCCAGAGGATGGACTGTAACCTGTAAGCCAAGTAAATAATCTCTTTCCTCCACCAACTTGCTTTTGGTCTGTGTTTTATCACAGCATCAGAGAGCAAACCAGGTGGATCACTTAAGACATTTTCCAGGCTAGAATCACCACAAGATTTGAATATTTGATCAAAGCCTTATGAAAATGCCAGGTCATATACAGTGAATGTTTGTGTGCGCGCGCGCACGCACCACACGCATGCATGTGCCACAAGGTGGCGTCCTTTGTTATTTTTTATTTTTATTTTATTTTATTTTTTATTTATATTTATATTTATTTATTTGGTTTTTTTTTGAGACACTCTCTGTAGCTTTGGAGCCTGTCCTGGAACTAGCTCTTCTAGACCAGGCTGGCCCTCGAACTCACAGAGATCTGCCTGCCTCTGCCTCCCGAGTGCTGGGATTAAAAGCATGTGCCACCACCGCCAGGTGACATTTTCTTTTTTAAGCTTTATTTTTTATTTTATGTATATGCGTGTTTTGCCTGCAAGGATCTGTGTAGAATGTGTGTGCAGTGCCCATAGAGGTCAGGAGAAGGCTTTGAGTCCTCTGAAATTAAAGTTACAGATATTTGTGAGCTACCATGTGGAGGCTGGGAACTGAACTCCGGTCCTCTGGAAGAGCAGCAAGTGCTCTTAACCACTTAGTCATCTCTCCAGCCTCAAAGAAGATTTGTGTGTGGGATTGAATTAAAGGTCTGAAATGAGGGGCCATGACCCTTCATCTCCTTTTCTTTTCTTTTCTTTTCTTTTCTTTTCTTTCTTTTCTTTTCTTTTCTTTTCTTTTCTTTTCTTTTCTTTTCTTTTCTTTTCTTTCCTTTTCTTTTCTTTTCTTTCCTTTCCCTTTCCTTCCCTTCCCTTCCTTCCTTCCTTCCTTCCTTCCTTCCTTCCTTCCTCCTTCCTTCCTTCCTTCCTTCCTTCCTTCCCTTTCTCCCTACCTCCCTGTTTTCTTTCGTGAGACAGAATCTCAGAATGTAGCTTTGGCTGGCCTGGAACTCACCTTGTAGTCCTGGCTAGCCTTTAACTCATAGACATCTGTCTGTTTCTGCCTCCCAAGTACTGGGATTAAAGGAGTGCACCACCATGCCTAGCTAGCATTTCCATAATGCTTAGTTTTGGTTGACCCTTCCCCCTTGTCCTTCTTGACCCCATATCCCTGCTCCTCATCCCTGCTCAAACCCTTCCACTTCCAGCAATTCCCTTCTCTTTCCAAATCACAGGTGTTCGATTGCACCCCTCTCCTCCTTGAAGGTCACTTTTTTCTTCTTTCATAGGATCCTTTCTAGTTTTCTGATCTCTATATATACTCCCTCCTGCATAAACATAGATATAGAAAAATTAGATCTATGAGAGAGATCAATGTTTGTTTTTCGGGTTGTTTTTTTTTTTTGTTTTTTCGAGACAGGGTTTCTCTGTGGCTTTGGAGCCTGTCCTGGAACTAGCTCTGTAGACCAGGCTGGTCTCGAACTCACAGAGATCCGCCTGCCTCTGCCTCCCGAGTGCTGGGATTAAAGGCGTGCGCCACCATCGCCCGGCCAATGTTTGTTTTTCTAAGCCTATGTTGCTTAATATATTTTTCAGTTTCATCCATTTTTTCTGAAAATTTTTATAACTTAAGCACCAGAATAAAAGTTGATTTTGTGGGGGCTGGAGAGATGGCTCAGCAGTTAAGAACACTAACCTCTCTTCCAGAGGACCCGGATTCAATTCCCAACACCCACATGGCAGCTCACAACTGTCTAAAAATGCAATTCCACAAGATCTGACACCTTCATACCAATGCACATAAAAAATAAAAGTTAAATAAATCAAAAAAGTTGATTTTGTAAGCGTATATCACATTTTTATTATTTATTCATTAGTTGGTGGACATCTAAACCTATTTCATTTCCTTGCTGTTGTAAATAGGGAAACAATATACAAGGATGTGTAACTATCCTTTGATAGAATATAGAGTTCTTGAGGTATGTTCCAGGAGTGGTATTGCTTGGTCACGTTGTCATTCTAATTTCAGCTGTTTTGAGAAGACTCCACAATGATTTCCACAATTCCTGCACCATCAACCACTGAGATTTAAGATTGTACAGAAAAACTCCTTTCTTATGAGGGATTGAGGGTGTATCTCAGGTGTCCAGATGTGTGGGGCCTTGGGTTTCACCTCCAGCACTGCAAAGACGTCCCCGAAAATCCCTGTAGGAAAGATAGATCCACCCAGTGTTTGCTTTTCTGGTGCTGTGCTAAGTCATTGACCAAAAGTGAACTGGGAAGAAGGGGTTTATCTGCTTTCCTGGTTGCATGTAGCACACCGTCAAGGGAAAACAGGGCAAGAGCTGGGGTAGAGACTCTGGGGAGAATGTTGCTTACTGACTAGCCTGCTCTCTGGTTCGTGTTCAGCTACAGCCCCCCACAACCCCCTGATCTTTCTGGCTATGGGATATCCACCATGTTTTCAAGATCCGTTCATTTACTTGCAAATTTTATTTTTTCTTTTCAATTGAATAAAATATCACTGTGTATATGTAGTATTGTAGCGCGCACCATGGCGCTGTCATGTCGTGGGCACGGAGCCTGGGCGCCGCTTGCTGTTCCACGTCAAACTTGAGAGAACTTGTGCGCATGCGCACAAGCTCCCCCCTCCAGCGCAGGGAGTCTTTCGATCTGGCCATCTGATCTGGCCAATCATTATTTAACACGTTTATCGCTCCATTCTGGCCTGAGCCATTGGGTTGATGACACGTCAGGGCTTTGTCTGGCACCGTATATATTCTTCTGCTTCCACGGGGACGGGGTCTTCTTGCCTCTTTCAAACCTCAAGTGTAAGTGCTCCAATAAAGGGTGTTCTGAGAAGGATCCTGTTGCAGTCGTCTCTTCTGCTGGCAGTAGCGGCGTGCTGCAAGTGGTGCCGAACCCCGGGACTTCCATCACGGCATCAGGCAGAGACCCCTGCGGAAGCAGGAGGATTCAGAACTTAGACGCTCGGAGCGGCGGCGCTGGTGAGTTCTCCGTGAGTATTACTTCTGACGTGCTGAGTGGAGGAGTGAATCCGCTCTGGGGAGCCCCTGTCATTCGGGGTATGGTCGTCTTGGTGCTGACCCATTGCCTTTTTTCCACGTTTTCATAGAGCCGGTCAAGAGTGTATTTGCTGGGACCGGCAAGAGTAATGTGTAAGTGAACTGAAAGTAAGCCCGGTGTAGATAGGTAGGCATTTCAACTCGTGCATAAGGTGTGCAGATAACGTACAGCATGGGAAATGTAGCGTCTGGACCCGCTGGCATGGCGCCTTTCTCGCGCCCTATCCAGAGGCTGCTTAGGGACCGAGATCTAAAAATCTCCGAGGGTACCGTAAGAAAGTTTTTGGAGGATGTGGATCGAGTAGCACCATGGTTTGGAGGTTCTGGGGACATCAATCTCCCCTGCTGGAACAAGCTAGGTAGGGCCCTCGAGACAGCAAAGGCGGAGGGTAAGCTTCGGCCGGGAAGTCATCCATTATGGAAATTGGTACGAGCCTGTTTGCGGGACGGGAAATGCGTCGAGGCAGTAAAAGAAGGCCGAAGAGCGCTTTTAGACTACCAGGATAGCATGTCGGAGCTAGATACCAAGGAAGAAATGACAGGAGAACACAAAAAACATAGGCCTAAGGAGGGCGACAAAAGCTCTCGGAAAAGGGAGAGCGACAAGAGCTCTCGGAAGAGGGAAGAGAAAGCTCCAGAGAAAGACAGGGAGCTAGAGGATACGCGGTATCCACTCTTGGAGGAATTTCCTCAATTTTGTATAGATGAGTCCTCCGAGGATGAGGACCAATTAGAGGTGGAGGAGGAAGGTCTAGAGGAAGATCTAGAGGAAGCTGCAGTTCAGTATGAACGGGGACAGTGTAGTCCGGAGCGTACTAAGCCTCCGCCATATGATTCACCTAGAGCTAGTGGTACCAGGAGTGGCCCATCGGCACCTCCTGCCACGTCGGCTTCCTTCATTAAGCCTGGCACATGGAGCTGATTGGCTGCTGTGTTCCCCGTCTTTCAGGATCCCAACACAGGGCAGAGGTTTCATGAGCCGGTTGCTTATAAACAGTTGAAGGACTTGGCTGAGGCCACACAGACTTATGGAGTGTCTGCGAGCTTCACGCTCGGACTTGTAGAGCGCCTAGGACAATCGGCAATGACACCTGCCGATTGGATGAGTACTGTTAAGGCGTGTGTTACTTTAGGTCAATACTTGTACTTCAGGTCCATTTATACCGACTATGCTTATGCACAGGCCCGTATTAATGCAGATAATGGCAATGCTGCCTGGACGGCAGACATGTTACTAGGTCAAGGACAGTGGATAAACAATCAGACCGTGTTTCCTATTCAGGTTTACCAACAAATTAATGAAATAGCCATACGAGCCTGGAAAACCCTGCCTAACAGGGGCCAAGTGTCGGGTAATTTAACCAAGATAATACAAGGACCAGCAGAGCCATTTTCAGACTTTGTTGCTCGAATGATGGAGGCAGCAGGAAGAGTATTTAGCGACATGGACCAGTGTATGCCTTTAGTAGAGCAACTCGTCTATGAACAATGTACCAAAGAATGTAGGAGGGCAATCACCCCCTGGAAAGGAAAAGGACTCCAAGCATGGATGAAAGCTTGCAGGGAAATAGGAGGGCCATTGACTAATTCTGGACTGGCAGCTGCTGTTTTGGCTGCTGCCCGGATGTCTGGCAATAGACCAGGAGTCTGTTTTAAATGTGGCCAGCCGGGTCATATAAGAAAAACATGTCCGAATGGAGAAGGGAGGCAGGGAGGTGGAGGACGTCAACCAGGCCTCTGTCCGAGATGCAAAAAAGGGAGGCACTGGGGAAATGAATGCCGGTCGGTGAAAGACATCAATGGCCGGCCCATTACTAATCCATCAGATTCTGGCCGGCCCATTACTAATCCACCAGGTTCAAAAAACGGCAAGAGGGGCCCACGTCCCCAGGGCCCTCAAATGTATGGGGCATTGCAAGATCAGGCAGAGCAGCCACCTCAGAAACCCGAAGGGCAACCATGGGCTCTGCAGGGTTGGACATCTGTGCCGCCACCAGGCTGGTATTGACACCACAAATGGGAGTGCAGCCCATTGAGTCAGACTTTAAAGGTCCATTGCCTAGAGACACTGTGGGCTTACTGTTAGGACGTTCATCATCTGCTCTGAGAGGGCTGGTAGTAACCCCGGGTGTTATAGACCCTGATTATACCGGCATAGTTAAGATCATGTGTTCCTCCCCAAGGGGCATTACAGCTATTTCCCCAGGGGATCGCATAGCTCAAATGTTGATCTTGCCTAGTCTGCATAACCATTTTCCAGCCAAGGCTATGAATAGAGGGGATCAAGGGTTTGGTTCCACTGGCACAGATCTTGTTTGTCTGTCTATGGGTTTAGATCAAAGGCCGATTATAGCCCTTAATATAGAAGGCAAAACGTTTCAAGGACTGCTGGACACAGGTGCAGACCGCAGCATTATTAGAGAAGGGGATTGGCCGAAGCGGTGGCCTCTTCAGCTATCATCTCAAACATTACAGGGCCTGGGGTATGCCAATACACCAAAGGTCAGTGCTAAAGAATTAACTTGGACATATGAAGAAGGCCAAAAGGGACTATTTCAACCTTTCGTGCTTGATCTCCCCATTTCCTTATGGGGGCGAGATGTTTTGAGTCAGATGAGAATAAAACTTGTTACACAGTATTCAGATGTTAGTCAACAGTTAATGCTGCAGTCCGGATATGTTCCGGGCAAGGGACTAGGGAAGGGGCTTCAGGGCACCCCTGAACCGATTATGCCTTCAATGAGTCCTGGACGTCAAGGCCTGGGTTTTTCCTAGGGGCCACTGAGGATGCCATCCCTATACCCTGGACCACTGACATCCCGGTCTGGGTCCCTCAGTGGCCCCTCTCTAGAGAAAAATTGGAGGCAGCACAAGAATTGGTAAAAGAGCAACTTGCTCTGGGGCACCTGGAGATGTCTCAATCTCCTTGGAATACGCCTATTTTTGTGATCAAGAAAAAATCAGGGAAATGGAGGCTCCTACATGACCTTAGAGCAGTTAATCAGCAAATGCAGTTATTTGGATCAGTGCAAAGGGGATTGCCTTTGCTTTCTAGCCTTCCTAGAGATTGGCCGATCATTATTATTGATATAAAGGATTGCTTTTTCTTGATACCCTTGAACAAGGAGGATTGTCCTCGGTTTGCATTTACAATTCCATCCGTTAGTCATGAACAACCTGATGCAAGGTATCAATGGAGGGTTTTGCCCCAAGGAATGGCCAATAGTCCTACCATGTGCCAGTTGTTTGTTCAAAAGGCCTTGGAGCCAGTGTGCTTAAAATTTCCAAATTTGAGATTATGCCATTATATGGATGATATCTTGATAGCTGCCCCTACTAATGATGTGCTTGATTTGGCGTTTTCTACCACCGTTGATGCACTTAGGAAATGTGGGCTGGAAATTGCTCCTGAAAAGGTACAGAAGGAAGAGGTGGGACGATTTCTGGAAGCTATTACAACCCCACAAGCTATAAGACCGCAGAAAATAAGTCTGAGACTTGACAATCTTAAAACACTTAATGATTTTCAAAGATTGCTAGGTGATATCAACTGGCTTCGGCCGTACCTTCGGCTCACTACAGCTGAGTTGAGACCCCTATTTAAAATTTTGGAGGGAGACCCAAGAGTGACGTCCCCTCGAATGCTGACACAGGATGCAAGAGAGGCCTTGGTGAGGGTTGAACAGGCCATTCAGAATGCACAGTTAAGACGATATGATGCAAATAAACAATTAGTGTTGTGTGTTTTGCATACTAAGTCAGCACCCACAGCTGTCCTTTGGCAAGATGGGCCTTTGTTATGGATACATGCTCATGCCTCCATCCGCAAAACAATTGAGTATTATCCCACGGCTGTGGTGTCTATTGCCATGATGGGTATAAAGATGTCTTTAACACATTTTGCTATGCAACCACAGTTGTTGATCCAGCCATATTCCCCTAAACAAATACAAGTCTTGAGTGCAACACTAGATGATTGGGCTGTTCTTGTCTGTGCATTTTCTGGAAGGTTTGATAATCATTATCCATCCGATAAACTGTTACATTTTGTCATGAATCATCCAGTTATTTTTCCTAAGGTGACCAAGCCTTGCCCCTTGGATAATGCAGTCACTGTATATACTGATGGGTCAAGTTCTGGTGTGGGAGCCTATGTTGTCCAGGGAGGGGAGACAGTCATTAAACATTTTGAGCCAAATAGGCCACAACTAGTAGAGTGTCAAATGGTTCTGGAGGTGTTTCTCACCTTTACAGGTCCTCTTAATATTTACTCAGATTCCCATTATGTGGTCAATGCTATAAATCAACTTGAATCTTCTGCAATGATCTCTGACAGGAGCCCCGTGGTCTCCATTTTGTTGTCCATACGTGATACTATTAGAAAGAGGTCGCATCCTTTTCACATGGCTCATATACGAGCGCACACACTGCTGCCAGGTGTGTGCTGCAGAGGCCAATGCTCGCACCGACGAAGCCACCCGAGCTTTTCCAATGATAACATCATCTCCTTTTTCAGCAGCACGCCAATTTCACGAGTTATATCATGTGCCCGCCAGAACACTAACACTTAAATTTAAAATTCCTAGACAAGCGGCTAGGGACATAGTTAAATCTTGCCAGGCCTGTGTCCCTTTTAACCACCCCCCACATGTTGGAGTCAATCCAAAAGGCCTGCTGCCAGGTGACCTCTGGCAAATGGATGTCACCCATGTACCTAGTTTTGGTCGTATGCAATACGTGCATGTATCAGTCGATACTTGTTCTGGTGTGATCCATGCATCACCCTTTACAGGTGAAAAGGTGGTTAATGTTATAACTCATTGCCTGGAGGCATGGGCCGCTTGGGGTAAACCCAAACACTTAAAAACTGATAATGGTCCTGCGTATGCCTCCAAAACCTTTCAGCAGTTTTGCTCTCAGATGGGTGTTTGCCATCACACTGGCCTGCCGTACAATCCACAAGGGCAAGGCATTGTAGAACGGGCTAATCGCTCGTTAAAGGAAATGTTACAAAAACAAAAAGGGGGAGTAGCCCAGGGCTATTCACCCAAGAATGCCATATCCCTAGCTACTTTCACTCTGAATTTTTTAAACCTTGATGATCAGGGACGATCAGCGGCCAGCCGACATGCTGGGGCTCTACCCACCGAAAACGTTGAAGTAAAGTGGAAAGATGTGTTAAATAACACATGGTGTGGCCCGGATCCAGTGATTGCTAGATCCAGGGGAGCTGTTTGTATTTTTCCGCAGGGCCAGGAACAACCGGTTTGGGTCCCGGCAAGACTGACACTAGAGCTGAAACGGATACAGGACAATGAAGACGACTCTCGTGGTGCTGATTCTCCTCCTGTGGACGCCAATGATACAGATGAAAATGACGCAACTGTGGGCAGTAACCAGGGCATGGCCAATACCTATGCCTGTTCACGCTAATTCCTCTATTATTCCCACCTTGATTTCCACCTCATGTGATATGGAAGCCCCTTGTATGGTCCCAAGAGATGATAAGATAGAACGATTTAATTCAACTAAAGTTGTGCTTCATGGGACCTTTTGTTTTTCCCTGGAACATAAAACCCCATGCATTCTGTTAAAACAAAAGAATTTGGTTAATTGGATGGATCCCTTGCTTTATAGTCAGGTGAATATAGGCATATTGGCATCAGCTTTAAATCAGATTGTTCAGGGTGCCCAATCAGGCGGTGGTACATCCAGTAATGCAACTTCAGTTAACGTTACCACCTTGGCTATGAATACCACATTGTTGGTGCCTATGAAAGATCCCTCTCTTAGAGATTATAATAGCACTGAATTTAAAGCATCCCCACATTGTGTCCCAGATTTTTCTTTCCCTCCCACCTATACTGCCTGTCAGGGCAGGACATGGGAGGAGTTACAGATTTCACAGGGATTCTCCCTTTCTCCGTCTATGAAGAGATATTTTTATAATCAGTCAAACAAAAGTTCAACCATAGGGGATGGGTGGTCCTGGTATCAATGGTTGGTTTCCAATGAGGCAGGAGCAACAGCAGACATTTCCGCCTTAGCCCAAATCCAAAAGCTCACCGCCCGGCTGATTAATGTTTCTGGTATAGTAACCGAAACATCCCTTGGTAGGCGACTTCGTGTACTTCAGGAGGAGGAGCTGGCCAATACTACCTTGGCGGCAGCACCAGTGTGTGTGCCTTCTCCTTTTGTGTTTCTGCTAACTAATATTACTAATGCTACCCAAGAGGTAGATTGCAGGAGTACCGATTGCTTTCTAGCTCAATGCTGGAATGCTTCATGGAACCTTGTAGTGGTTATGAGGATACCAACATTCGTGCCAGTTCCTGTTAAAACGGATCCTGATGCATTCCCACTCGTTACTCTTTTACGAGAACAAAGGGATTTTGGACTCACCGTCGCTATAGTAACAGCGATAGCAGTGTCAGCGGCTGCCGCGGTTACCGCAGCAGTGGCTATGACCAATCAAGTACAAACTGCAGATACCATTAATAATGTGGTTGCAGAGGCCGCTACAGTGCTGGATACTCAAAGCAGAATAAATAGACACATGCTGTCAGGCATAGTGGCAGCTAATCAAAGAATTGATTTTTTACAAAGTCAAATTAATGATTTGGCTGATTTGGTTCAAATGGGTTGCATTTCGTATCAAAAGCATGTATGCATAACCCCACTTTCTTTTGATAATTCCAGAAATGAATCAAAGATCCTAGGCGAATTCTTTGCCGGCAACTGGTCCAAGGAAGCGGAGAACCTGATCCAGGACCAGCTGTTACAGATTGCTACCTTGAACGATACTCGTATACAGCCCATAACCCTTGGACAATTTACTGATTGGCTGCAATCCGCTTTTTCTTTCTTTAAGGAGTGGGTGGGGGTTGGCGTATTCGGTGCCATATGTTGCCTCGGCGTGTTTCTCTGCCTTTGGCTTCTGCGCCGATTTCGTGCACGGCAAGCTCGGAACAAAGCAATTATAGTCCAGGCCCTTGCCGCCCTCGAACATGGCATCTCCCCTCAGGTCTGGCTGGCTAGCCTCAAGCATGACCTATAACTGGATGTGGCCTCCGCACCCCAAGTCGATAGAGACATTGCACTGGGACAGGCACACCCAGTTCTCAATGTTTTTTAAACGTGCTGGTAGTCCTTGCACCTCATAGGCCTTGCTGCCATTGCACATGAGAGGATACACAGCATGACGCGCACAGCGCACCCTAACCCTTGATCGTTGGGGACATCATGAGGTCTCAAACTAGATCGGGTTTCTGCTTTAAAATATAAAAGGGGGAGATGTAGCGCGCACCATGGCGCTGTCAGATGTAGCGCGCACCATGGCGCTGTCATGTCGTGGGCACGGAGCCTGGGCGCCGCTTGCTGTTCCACGTCAAACTTGAGAGAACTTGTGCGCATGCGCACAAGCTCCCCCCTCCAGCGCGGGGAGTCTTTCGATCTGGCCATCTGATCTGGCCAATCATTATTTAACACGTTTATCGCTCCATTCTGGCCTGAGCCATTGGGTTGATGACACGTCAGGGCTTTGTCTGGCACCGTATATATTCTTCTGCTTCCACGGGGACGGGGTCTTCTTGCCTCTTTCAAACCTCAAGTGTAAGTGCTCCAATAAAGGGTGTTCTGAGAAGGATCCTGTTGCAGTCGTCTCTTCTGCTGGCAGTAGCGGCGTGCTGCATAGTATATTTTCAGCGTCCATTCATTAGTTAATGGACATCTCTGCTGCTTCCATATTGTAACTATTGTTAATGGAACAGCCATGAACGCTGATGTGCGTGTCTCTGTGGTGGGAAATGGAGTTCTTGGGATACATGCCCAGGAGTGGTGTAGCTGGGTTGTATGGTAGACCAATTTCTACTTTTGTGAAGAGTGGGCACACCAATTCTACAGGGGCTGCCCCAATTTTCATTTCCACCAACAGAGCATTGGGATCCCTCATTTCCCAACCCTCCTTTGCTTTTTTTCCTTAATCTTAGCCATTCAGATGGGGGATAAGATGAAATATTAAAGTAGCTTTAATGCATATGTTCCTGACAGCTAAGGGCAGCAACACCTTCATTTTTTAAAAGTTCCTTTATTCTTGACAGTTTCCTATGTGTACACAATGAAATATGATTCTCTTCAGGTCTGTTTTCCTTCCGTCTGCCCCATACCCTGTCTAATATGTCATCTACCTTTCTTGTAGAATTCAGGCTCACTTGTCTAGGAATGGTTCTTTCCATGGTGGGCTGGACCCTCCCACTTCAATTACCAGCCAGGAAAATGCCCCTACAGACTGCCAGCAGGCAAATATGATGGAGGCAATTTCCCAGTCGAGAATCCCTCTTCCTAGGTGCGTAAGTTGACAGCTGAAGCTATGATACACAGTCTTTAAAAAAAAAAAAAAGAAAAAAACAAAAAAAAACCTCAGTTGGTATCAACTGTGTTCACGGCTTAGAATAGACTTAGTATTTTGTCTCGTTCAATTTTACTAGTTTTGTTCAGTTCCAAACCTGAAACAAAAGGCTGAGGTGCCCATTTAACATGTGGAAGTGGAGAATGGCTGCCAGCTTCTCTCTGCATCCTTCAGTCCCTACCCATTACAGGGTCCTCCTGCCTGGAATACCCCACCTCCTACTGAACTCTCCAGCACAGGGGACTGGCCTATTCTTCCATATACAATTCAATCATTTTGGTTACCTGGACTCTTTGTACCTTCGGCCCTCTTGGCTGCTGCATCTGGTTCCTAAAAATTGCACTGCTTTCTTTCAGGAGAGAATTCAGTGTAGCTAATGAATTGCTTCAGGTCATTGATGTGGAGAGGAACCTACTCTCCAAATACAAGTAAGACCTGCCAAACTATTCCATCTTCTCACTATCCTACTTGATGAGGTTTCCATAAGATCATCCATTTGGGCTTTCCCCTAGGCTTCCTCTTACTGCATGATACTTCGTTCTCTCTATTATGCTACTAATTGGCATCTTTTGTCTTTGTAAGTATGTTGTCTGAAAAATCCAGGGCAATGGTGTATGCATGTTCAGAAGATCCCGGGTTAGCAGTGGTCAGAGTGGAAAACATAACCAATACCTCAGGGAGATAAACGTGCTATGGGCTGGGCTTAGGCCCTTGACTTCAGTACTGGGTGTGTGTGTGTGTGTGTGTGTGTGTGTGTGTGTGTGTGTGTGTGCTGTGGTGTGTGGGTTATGGTGAATTGCCACAATCCCACAAGTCTGCACAGCAAAAGTACAGCTGGCAGACCAAGAGACAAATGCGCAGGAATGTAATCTGGTGGAGATCCCAGTTTGCAGATGTCTGGGAACGCCTGTCTTTTGGATAAGTTACTGTCAATTCTGTAGAAATCCTGTGGAATCATGCTGTTTCTCTCCTTCTATAATATCCCAGCAGTATGTAAATCATTTGTTGAGATAATTTCTTCCTGTGTGGGCACCTGGATCCCCTCTCTCACACCGTGAAGCCCTGGTGTGAAAGCAATCACTCAGCCAAAGCTTTGTTCTAATAGTCAAATCTGCTAAGTTAGTCCCCACAATTACCCTTATTGACAGGACTCGTTGACAGGAAAGGAGCCCCAAAGAGGAGGCACTGAACAGGAGAGACAGTATGTCTGCTCTCCTGACAAGAGAGTCTGGGTGGGCCTGAATTCTCTAGCAGCAGACTCAGGAAGGTGGAGGAATCTACTGGCCTTTTGCTCTAACCCAACAAGCTACTAATAGTCTGTATTTATTCTTCACCTTGGTTTCAATTAACGTAAGATCATAGCTCAGGAAAATTAACTGTTTCTGTTTTTACCCCTAGAGATACATGAAAAAGGCTTGAGTCACTAACCCAGCCTCAGGGAAAGAAATTCTCACTGGGTACTGGCAGGTACCCTGCTGGAGCTGAAAGCAAAATCTTTAAAGAGGTTTTTTTTTTTTTTTTTTTTTTCTTATTTTTCTCAGGCAGCTAGGTACAAATCAAGCATCTTGCCTTCCTCCCAGGCCCACAGGTTGCTATGGCTACCAAAGGTGAGTTCCCAGCTGCCAGGGAAGTGGAAATGTTTAGAAAGCACAGCAGCGCTGCTGCATTTTCCTACAATTATCAACCATAAACTCCTAGTTACAGTTAAAGACTGTAGTTAGTGCGCGAGAACGCCTTAGAATTCTGTATTTTAGAATTTGTAATTTAAAGTCCCATTCTTAACTAATCCTCCTGATATCTGCCAGGAGCTTCACAGCCACTACCCCACTCTGAGATGTAAGAAGCCTCCCTTACCTGCCTCTGGGACTCTAAAATGCGTGTTTGATGCTGTTGTCACCCGCCTGTGGAACTGCTAACTTGTCTGTACGCCTCTATAAACTGAAAACCTTATGGAGAACGTTCCTTTTTTCTTCCTCGCCCAAGGAATAACTTAACCTGCAGAAGAAAGGTGCTTGAGTCGGTTTTTTCTACCCTTTAGATCCCTTTTCCCAGCCAGTTTTCTCTGGCTGTAGACATCCTGTTCTGAGGGAGCTCTAAGGCTGGTACTCAGTAGCCTCTGATAGTGCGTGTGTGTGAGTTGTAGTGTGTGTGCTGGTGCTTGTGATTGAACCCAAGGCCTAATGAATAAAATTCTAGGCAAGCACTCAACTTCTGAGATATAGTCCCAGATCCCCACACCTCCACCTACTGGTTTTCTGATTTAGCTTTAAGGATGTTAAAATAGTTTGGCCAGATGTCTTTGGGAAGCCTTTCGGAAATACCCGTGTGGAAAGGCTCAAGAGTAGGTGAGAACATTGCTGCTTCCTTTATTTGTGACATAAGAGTCACTCTGCCCTCATACTGCTACTGAGTACACTAGGTAAACTGAGGGAGGAGTGAGGCAGCTCAGCAACCTTCAGCTTCCTGCTTCCCCAGCTGGCGTTGCGTTGCCCGTCTGAGAACACAGAGTTCTTATCTTGTTTTCTGAGCCAGGCCTCTCTCTGATCCCAGGCTGTGGCTTGGGAAACAGCCTCAGGGGCTGGCTGTGTTGCTCTGCTGATCTAAAAAGGCTTCTTCCATCGCTGCATTCCCAGGAGGGCGTGAGCGGCTTAGCTGATAGCATCATCCCGATGTTCTCCCCCCGGTTTGCTTTTTTTTTTCCCCCAAACAGCTTTTTATATAACTCATGATTTTCTTTTTTTTAAATTTATTTATTTATTAAAGATTTCTGTCTCTTCCCCGCCACCCCGCCTCCCATTTCCCTCTCCCTCCCCCCAATTAAGTCCCCCCCACCTCAGCCCGAAAAGCAATCAGGGTTCCCTGTCCTGTGGGAAGTCCAAGGAACCCCCACCTCCATCCAGGTCTAGTAAGTTGAGCATCCAAACTGCCTAGGCTCCCCCCAAAGCCAGTGCGTGCAGTAGGATCAGAAACCCATTGCCATTGTTCTTGAGTTCTCAGTAGTCCTCATTGTCTGCTATGTTCAGCGAGTCCGGTTTTATCCCAGGCTTTTCCAGACCCAGGCCAGCTGGCCTTGATGAGTTCCCAGAAGAACATCCCCATTGTCTCAGTGTGTGGGTGCACCCCTCGCAGTCCTGAGTTCCTTGCTCGTGCTCTCTCTCCTTCTAACTCATGATTTTCTACAGCTTCACATAGCCACCTTTGAGTGTAAGGATCTATGATTAGTCACCTCTGCATAAGGAAATGGGAAAGTACTTTGAATCATCACAGGTAGATATGGCCCAAATGGAGCTCCATTCCCCAGTAACAAAACTACCAGGACAAAACACAGTCATTCCAGAGCCAGGAAAGAAAATCTGTTAGATCGGCTCCAGGACGATACACAATAACGCCTCTGACAGACTCCCACAGAGGAAGGAGTGCAGTTTTGCAAAGGCATGCGATGACTTTTTTTTTTTGATTTTTCGAGGCACTCGGGAGGCAGAGGCAGGCGGATCTCTGTGAGTTCGATGCGATGGCTTTCTTATTTGTTTCCAGGGTCTCGTGTACCTCAGGCTGGCCTTTAGCACTTCCTGTTTCTATGTCCAGAGTGCAGGGTTCGTAAGGGTATAACATCATCCTCAGCTCAAATCTCCAACTTGATTCAGCAGAGCACAGACGAGAGCGCCTTCATTCCCAGCTGACAAGGCGCTCACTCTGACCCAGGCTCCGAACTCCTAGAGAAGGGGGCCGGGCAGCCTGGAGCCCTGCAGGTGCTTCTGTTTCAGGGGGAGAGGGACCCGTATAGAGTTCAACCCTGTGCTGGACTAGCACATGCTCCCTGCGAACTGGTCACCAGGCAATGCAATCTGCTTACTGTGCCCACAGGCGGTGCGTAATGATCTTCTTGGAGCTTATTCTCCAGTGCCCACCGCTGTGATCAGGTGAACGCTGGTATGGCGGTGGGGAAGCTGTGTGTTCCGAAGACCCTTTATGTCCTCAGGGATTGGCTGCTCTTGCTGGTGGTCACGTTTTTGGGTCCCTACTTCTAGGGCCACTGTCCTCGTGGTTTCTGTTGTTAGTTGTGAGTGATTATGCCCCCCCCCCACTTCTTCCCTTTCTTTTTTTCCCCTGCCTCTACTGAAGCTGCAGCTACTTGCGCAAGCTCCCCACTGTTCATCATCTCATCCTTCTGTCTAGCCTGCAAGATTGCTACTGCAGTCCCAGCTGGAAAAGAGGAACCATAAAGAGAATCATCCAGCCTCCAGGCCCATGTGCTGGGGGAGGCATGGTGAAGGGTCGCAGAATGAGCCAGGGATGGGCACCATCTGCCCCCCCCCCCCCCCCGCTTCTCTCCAGGGGAATACTGGGTTTTAAACGGATTGTTAAAGAGCCACCTTTGAGGCGGGTGTTGGTGGCGGTGGCGCACGCCACCCTGCACTGGGCAGGGGCGGGGGGTGGGGGGAGGAGGCGAGGCATCTTTGAGTTTGAGGCCAACCTGGCCTACAGAGCGAGTTCCAGGCCAGTCAGGGCTACACACAGAGAAACCCTGTCTAGAAACCCCAACAAAACAAAATGAAACAAAACAGCTAAGTCACTTTTCTATGTGGCCATCGGCGTGTGTGAACAGAACTTAGGCCTTCAGGTGTTGGGTCAGAGGATTGCTCTAGTCTTGGTGAGCTATCTCGCCAGGAAAGAGCTGGTACTGAACTGTCTGAATTAACGGGAGGCAAAGAAATACCCGGTGTGACCTCTGGAGACCTTTATGCCTCGCTGCATATTTTACCAAAGTCAGAGCTGTCCGCTGAGCTGTGACCTGGCGTCTCAGGTTTTGCACACCCACATACCCGCATGCTGTCCCCTTCTTGCAGGCACGTCGTGCTCATTACACCCCTAAGCTGCCCGCTGCCCTCTGTGCCTCGAAGGCTCAACCCACAGGAACCACCGGGGAGCAGAAAGCAGAGCCAACAAGCCTAGGACTGGATACATTGGAAACTAAATTGGGCCTGAGGAGAGCCCTTTCAGGTTGAGGAGCGCAGCTCTCTCATTCTGGTCCCCGGACACCAGCATCAGCAGGAGCGTACGTCCTCATCGACTCATCAGAGTATGGCATCTCAAGGCTGCAGTCGGGCCATCACCTGCTTACTCTGCCTGGGAGTCAAGGAGGACCAGGAAGAGCAGCAGGGTCAGTACCGGTATGGAATTGGTGTTTTAGTGATCGCCGGGAAGCAAATATCCCTGGCAGAAGGGAATGAGCGAAGCAACAGCACCCACCGTCAGCTCACTTTATACATAGCTCTTCAGTGCTTTGTCTCTCCTTTTCGTGCACACTGAGCCCTGATGCCCTGAGCTTTCTCTGGCTGTTTCCTCTTTTGCAGATATGAACGCACAGATGATCTTTCAGGCTGGAGAGGGGAGAGAGAAGAAAGGTGTACGGGGCCAACCTGGAGTGGGAGGAGTGGGAGCAGACAGTGAAGGAGAAGAATTAAAAGGAGAAAAAGGAGGCCCCTTTGGTCCTGATGCTCCAGGTCCTGTGGGTGATGGGAAGAAGAATGGTGGCACCAGCGGAAGTGGCGTGGAGCAAGAGCAAATGGAGCTGGTTGCTGAGGGTACGGAGAGCCAGAAAAGCCTAAAGCCTCCGGAGAGGTCAATGGCCCGCCACCAACTTCGGTTCACCCAGCGGCAGCTGGAGCAATGGGAGACCATTCTCCAGCACAGTTGAGCCAGCAAGGTATGCAGACACGCCTTACCTTGCCCCTAGTGGGCAGTTTTCAGAGAACACATGTTAGTTCAAGGTGATCTTGGTTCTCTCCCAGGGCCCCCTTATCCCCTCTTGAAAGAAAGGCCACCTGGCAACTCTAGACTGCCCAACTCTATCCTCCTGCAAATGGGGGTTGGGGTATGACGAAAGCTAGGGCAGCCGCGAAGGAAACTACTTTCTTGCTGTATTTAAACGAGTCCGGTTAGACTGCAGCAAGGCAAGGTCTTGCCAGAGCAGAGTGAGAAGCCTGAGGTTGGAGTTCTGCCTTTGCTTGAAATTTTATATCTGTTCATCTCTTGATTGCTTTGTGTGTCTTTAAATTACATTGGACCATGATGTATTTTGATGAATGATTTTATTTTTTTGGCTTCCCCTTTAAGTTGGTACCGGGTGGTGGTGGGAGAACTCAGGGTAAATTAAGCCTCAAGGTGGATGCTGCAAACACTGTTGGGGGCAGGAGGAGGGGTTGATAGGACAAACATTGAAGCATGAACATGAAATATACTGTGCCTGCTTTAATTTCATCCACAGGGCCACATACTGAATGTGTTTTGTTTGTTTGTTTGTTTTTCCTTTTAGGAAGGATCTCGCAAGATGGATGGGTGTAAGTGAGTCCTGAATGTAGGTCGGTAATCTGAAAAAAAAAAAAGCCGTTTGGCAGGATAGCCATTCTAAAACTCACCTGAGATCTTGAATACCTTTGTCCTAGATATATTGAGTTGGTGGGCTGTTGTTGAAGTCTCTAGGTTTGGGGAGGGTCTTTAAACTCTGTGGGTACAAAATGGAGTCAGAAAGCCCCAGCATGTGAGAACGTGGCTTCCTAAAGGGAAAAAGAATATTACTGCCCTTTACATAATATTGGGGTAAAGAATGATGTAGAAATCCCCTAAGTTTGACCTGGAGAGATGGCTCCGCCGCTAAAGGCTAGGCTCACAAGCAAAAATAGAAGAAATCACCCAAATTTATGAATCTATGAGCTCTGTGTTATTATTTCCGATAGTAAATTTAAGCATAAATTCTAAGAGGAAGGAGGGAATTTGTAAATCTTCAGCCATTGTAGTGATGGGATGGGGAGAGCATACAATGCCTGCTTCTCCTGGCATTGCTGCTTCAAATTCACTACCTTGCTGGTAAAGCAAAGTAGTGAATGGCAGACCTGAATTTAAATTGTCTGGTACATCTTGGTGTGTCTTCCTGATATATGAAGAGTCCACATATGATGGTGTTTACCCATAATACCACGACCCTGGAGGTGAAGATCAGGAGTTCAAGGCCAGCCTGGGCCACATCAGACCCCGCCTCAAATAAAAGCAGACAGACGCGCACGCCTCAAACCCACACATTTATGTTGGTAGTGAATGTCTTTCTGACATCAGATCGTTTTCCTCATCCCTGTCAGGCATCATGAAGAACTGTTTTGTGTGATTGGTTGATGGTGGGGGCTAAACCTCACTGTGGGTTAAATTCATACCTGTGGTAGTTTGGAATATTTTTTCCATTTTTCTCGGGCAGAGGTAAGTGGATTTGCAGCTCACTGGACTCAGAAGTGGTCGCGTGAGAGCAGGGGAAAGTCCAAGCTGTACAGGAGTTCTTCTGGGAAGAAGGAAAGTAAAAGATTCAAAGGAGCATAGGGATAATGGCATTAGGTGTATCTCTGAGTTCCCTCTTGTGTGCTCACTAACGGAAAGGCCCTGAAGACTGGGGAGGTCGCGTCTCTAGAACACCAGCTGTTCTCAGGCCCCTAAGGCTACGTACATCCCAAGGCTACACTCCAGGCTTAAGCCAGGTTTGGCTCAGGGTGCTCAGGGCACAGTGCGTAGTACGGCATTCGCTTTCTGAGGAGTTCAAAGCAGCCCTGGAATGGAGAAGCTGATAATTGCCAAGCTGCTTTGTCCTGCCCTCAGTTTACCTAGTGTGCTCTCAATGGCCCTCTGAGGGCAGAGTGACCCACATGCCACAAAGAAGGTGAAGGACTGTGTTTTAAAATTCAGACATCTTAACATGAATGTCTCCAAAAGGCTTGTCCCACACCTCGCCTGCTCTGCTTTCTGAGCATCATCAGAACTACATTGTGAAAGTGTCCTGGATGTGAGCGTGGTCCTCATTTTCCTTCCTGGAACAGTTGGTTCTCTTTGTTAATATTGCTATTGCTATTGTGGAGCTCCTGGCCATGAGTAGTGCTGAATTTGCAGGCCACATACTTAAAAGGGAGAAGTGCTCCCTCTAGTGGCCCAGGAGAACGAGGCAGCATTCAGAAAGAGCCCTTTGCCTCACCCTATATACAAACTGAATGGCCAGTATCTACTACAGAGCCTGAAACGTTTCCTGGTGCTCCCTGGGGTTTGCTGAAGGAAGGGCGCAGTGTTTTCCGTCCTAAACAGGGTTCTTCTGGCCTTTCCCCTGTAGCTCCGTGATTGGAAGCCAGAGTTCACACACATTGAGCAGTTACTATACCCTCAGTCCCTCACTGAATTAGAACAGCATGAAATGAAGGGCTTCTTTGTATGGACTCTACGATCTCACAAATTGGGTTGAGCCTATAACTCAGGAATAAAGCACTTGTCCCTGGCATAGTTGAAGCCCTAGGTTCAATCCCGAGTACCTACCAAAAAATTCAACCAAATGTCAGTTGGGTTTTTTTTGTTTGTTTGTTTTATCCGCATGCTTTTTAGTGTACTAATGCGGTCCCTTATCCTTCCACGTGCAGGACTAATTTAAGATTAGGAGCATTGCACACAGAAAAATGGGAGGAGGACCAGAAATGCACCATCTGGGGCCCTAGAACATCTGTCCTCTGAAGATTTCAGTGTCACCCTAGTCCCGGAGCAAGATGGGAATGGCTTCTTCTTGTGCCACCAACATCTCAACTGCCTATGCTGACCACAGCCACCGTTACTTCTCAGCCATTCTTTTAGCAATAAAGAGGCGGATTCTCAATATGTTTGTTCCATTGCCTTTGCGATCTCTAAAATATTGTTGTAAATACCTTAGTGATTCTAGTATTATAGAAATGTCCCTTAAACAGAATAACTAAAAGGTATCCTTTCATAATGTGGCATAATTGAGTTGTCTTCCGTATTCCCTACACATCACAGGAAATCTGCAAATATAGTGATGGATCACACTGACCTACACATCCTCCATTGCCACCCCTTGTCACCCCCGCTGCCTTCAACTCACCCCACTGCTGTACATACAAGGAAGGACAGGGCAAGCTCCTGCTGAGAATCAGTGTGTTCCCAGATGGGGCTGAAGTCTGCCACTATTCACATGTGTTTTCCAGTACTGTAAATGACTGGGGTGGGTGGGTTCTCTGATGATGAGCTCAGTAGTCCCGGAGGTAGATGCGTCCAAAGTGGGGTGAGGGCAGTGGGAATAGCCAGCGACCCGCCTAAGGCCAGTTACACTCCAAGCTGGGCTCTTGATTGAGCCAGATTTCCAAATCCACCCCTGCGTGGTCCTGGGCACTCAACATTGCTGTTCCCGGTTAGTCTCGGACAAATTGACAAGTGCTTTTGGCGTTATCATTCACATTTTGTCCACTAGCGGTGACAGGCATTCTTGAAATTGTTCCCATTCAGTTCACGAGGAGGTGACACACACTCTCGACACTGTTGTTCAATTTAGTTCATGGCGGGAGGGGGCAAAAGTCACTCTTGACTTTGTCTTTCAAAACCTTTTGTCTGTGAGGGCGCGAAAAAACACTCTTGACATTGTCGTTCCCATCTAGTCTGGTCCATTGTGGGGGGTGCCATGCCTGGACTGGTGGTCCCTGGGTTCTATAAGAAAACTAGCTAAGCAACCCATGGGGAGCAAGCCAGTAAGCAGCTCCCCTTCACGACCTCTGCACCCCGTTCCTGCCTCCAGGTTCAGCCCCGGTGTGAGTTCCTGTCCCGACTTCCTTCACTGGTAGACTCTGATGTGGGGCTGGAAGCCTAATAAATCCCTGTGTCACCCAACTTGCTCTGGCCATGGTATTTCATCATAGCAGTAGTCACCCTAGCTAGGACAGTCCCACAAGGGGACAACAGGCACTCTTGACATAGCTCCCACGTACTTCACAAGACCGCCCCAGATCCTGGCAAGAGCGACCCAGGCTTGCCTAGAACTGCTTCCAAAGTTTCTTTGGCTTTAGTCAGTTAGACAGTTGTACACGGCAGGTCTTACGGTCACACTGTTACAGGGACCCCCCCCCCCCCCCAGAGATGACCACTCAGACCCAGTGTGTAGCCACCTGAAAGCCTTTACTCCAACTGGCTGGGACCACACCCAGGTTTTTGGAGCAGCAGGCAATGGGACATTTCCAGCCTGGACGGAGCACCCGTGCCTGTCAAATGAAGCATGCCCTCGGAGCCCAGCTCAACAGCCATTAGAAAAGACCATAAGATCCAAGAGCATCAGCTCTATGGCAAGCCGAGCCCCTATCTGTAATTAGAGGTTTAACCCGGGAAACAGTGTTATCTATGCAAAGAAGGCACTTCCGAGCGCTGACCATCCCCTGTTAAGGAAAAGCTGGAGAAGGCCACAGTGTGCCATCTGTGACACAGAATCACACGGAAGTGGTACTCCACAGGCATCTTGACTTTTTCAGTCCTGTTTAGTCCACAAGGGGGCGCCAAGCAACAGGCACTCTTTTTTTTTCTTTTTAAATTTATTTATTTATTAAGGATTTCTGCCTCCTCCCCGCCACCGCCTCCCATTTCCCTCCCCCTCCCCCGATCAAGTCCCCCTCCCTCATCAGCTCGAAGAGCAATCAGGGTTCCCTGTCATAGTTGTACCCCTTTAGTCCATGGCTGTGGGCCAGTGAGGGGGGACAACAGGTGTCCTCGATTCTGTCTTCCCCCTTTTGCACAACAGGAAGCAATAGGCACTCTGGACATTGTCACCTTTAGTCCACAAGGTGACTTTACATCCAGGACCACAGGATTCTTCCTGAATTAGGAACCACCTATGCCCTCAAACCTGTATATCTGTGCAAAATTACAAATGTGGTACGTGGGGTCCCTTTGGGAAGTCAGGCAAGCAGGCAAGGTAGGAAGAGAAGCAGTCACTGCCCCTGTGGCTCAGCTGTCACAACAGGAGATGCGCTGGAGAAGTTCACTCATGGAAGGCAGAGCCAGCCAAGAGGGTGGGCATTAGGCCAGGTGCTGCCCAGAGGCGAAAGGATGGAGTCAGAAGGAGCCCTCTGGGATAGGGCTCCAGTTGCCTGCTGCCCGTCCCACCTGCCAGGGGCCCTGCGTGTCAAGTCAGCTCCAAGACCACGTGACTCTGGCAGTGTGAGTCCTGTGCTTCCATGTCTGTCCTTCACATTTCTGAGACTGATGTTCTGGCACGGAAAAATAAGTAAGTGAAAGAGCTTCCTGTTTGGTTTCCATGGTTTCATGAAAAGTGGAGCCTCTTTTGTGCTAAAAAAAGAATGTCACGTGGAACTTTCACAAAACCCTGTTAGCTTTGTCCTTCCCGTAGCAGCTATGAGATGGCAGGTGACCGCCCTCCTTCTGACAGAGAACCATCTAGTGTGCGAAGTAGAGAAACAGTAACATCCCTGGCTGGGGTGTGGTGCTGCCATGGAGCTAAAGGGGAGGGGGAGTTGGCTGGTCCAGTGGTGGTGGGTTATCATCCAAGATAAAGGTGGGCATAGGACAGCAGATCTATTATTGTCACTTGCTTCTCAGTCTGGAGCCTGATGTGTCTGAAAGGGACAGAGAATGGCAGGGTGACAGCACAAGTATTTCCTCTTGTGTTTTGGATACTGTGTGAGTGTGTGTATCTGTGCGTGTGTGTCTGTGTGTGTATCTGTGCGTGTGTGTCTGTGTGTGTATCTGTGCGTGTGTGTCTGTGTGTGTGTCTGTGTGTGTGTCTGTGTGTGTGTCTGTGTGTGCTCGCATATCTGCATGAGCAGATAGACAACAAATAGAAAGGTTTCAATACACTTTAATTCTTAAATCCTGAAATATAAGGAAAATGTAAACGGACTAGTATGGAAAGCGACAGCTATTTAAGCTAGTTCTACAACCAACAATGTCTATAATTTACAATTATGAGGTTTAAAAACAACATCAAAACCCACAAAATATTAAGCTTTTTTAAAAAATAGAGATAAAAAGATATATATTTTTTTGAGACAGACCTTCCCCATGAAGCCCAGGCTAGCCTTGATGTTGTAATCCTCCTGCTTCAACCTCTCAAGTTCACAGATTCATAAATTGATGAAATTTTTACCTGCAATATCAGAGACATGTTTACACTAATGATGCTATTTGTTATTTATCTGTAGTTCAAATGTACCTTACCCACTTCCAATTCATCAAATGCAGTACTAGTGCCTGTTTCAAAATTGGCATATGAAATAACTTGATCTTTTTGATGTTTGAATTTCTGTACACTGGTTCTTTTACTCTTTCCGTTACTGAAGCAACAAATTTGTCAGAGTGAAAAACCTAAGACATCCACTAAAATCAAAGCAGGAGGCAAGCCTGTTATCATCTTGTTGGGAAGAAGTAGTCAAGCAGGGAAACTGATGTTGTGTTTTCATAGATATCTTTTGGGTTGAGACAGGATCTCACTGTGTAGCCCTGGCTGGCCTGAAACTTGCAATGCAGACCAGGCTGACTTTGAACTCACAGAGATCCGCCTGCTGCTGTCCCCCACATGCTGTGATTACAGTCCAGCACAAACAATCTGTGCTCCCACAGACATTTGTATGCATGTCACTACAAAGTCAGGAGGGTGACAGTGCGGAGGGACAGACATATTGACAAGTTTTTACATCAACTAAAAATGATTAAGATGAATTTACTAATAAACTTACTCAGAAAACAATATTCAATGACATGAAAATAAGTAATGAAGTTGAGGGTTCTGCCACAACCACCGCTTTAAGGCAGGGAGCCCACTAACGGGTTTCACTTAAACCCTCTAAGGAGTTAAAGGAAATAGAGTTATATACTTCTGACTCAATGAAAGTTTAAGTTTGCCGAAGCTTTGCTTTGACGAACTGCTGCCTGCCTAGTCATTCAAGCCCCTTTCTCTTGACCGAAGAAGCAAGTGTTTGACAAACTGCCTTGGAGAAATGACCTTGGCTGCCAGCTGCTCAGAGAGTAAATCTTGCTTTTTTCAAGATAACGGGAACTGTACTTGTCTATGTGAAATGGCCAAATTGCCTAGAAAATGTGATTTGAAGAGATTTGAAAACCACAGTTTCTCCCTGGAAACTAGCTTAATTGCTCTGTGTTGACACCCGCTCGACTTCTCCATGTTCAGCGAGCTGCGCAGGTGTTTTCTTCGGCAATGGGGTCTTGCTGTCAGTTTGTGGAGAGGGACATATAGTCTTGGCAACAACCTGAGTTGTTTACTCAATTATATGTAACCCATTCCTGGCGCTGGAAGCTTCTTTTGGTGACAAGAAATGCCCAGTTGGGGTTCTGTCTCCCCCATTTTTGGGCAATTTCATCGTAGATCATCTTCATACATGGACATATTTTTTTCTAGTTCCATCCATTTACTCCACAAATTTCATGATACCATTTTTAAACAGGCAAGTAATATTTTATTTGTAAATATATTGCATTTTCACCCGTTCTTCTGTTGAGGGACATTTAGGGTGCTTCCAGTTTTTGGCTATTATCAATAGAGCAGCAGTGAACATGGCTGAGCAAGCATGCCTGGGGTAGGACAAAGCATCCTTTGACTATATGTCAAGAATAATATAGCTGGCTCTTGAGGTAGATCAATTCCCACCTTCCCAAGGGGCCACCACACTGATTTCCTCGTGGCTGTACAAGTTTGCACTCCCACCAGCAAAGAATAACTGTTCTCCTTATTCCACATCCTCTCCAGCATGAGCTGTCAAGTGCTTTACTGATCTTAGTTACTCTGCCAGGTATAGGCTGGAATCTCAAAGTAGTTTTGATTTGTGTTTCCCTAGCAACAAAGGGTATCAAACATTCATTTGAAGTGTTTCTTAGCCATTTGAGTTTCCTCTCTGGAGAACTCCATTCAGATCTGGACCCCATTTTTAAATCGGGTTATTCGTTTTTCTGATATCTAGTTTACTTTTTGCATTCTTTTAGATTTACTTTTTAAAAAATTTTTCGAGACAATGTTTCTTTGTAGCTTTGGAGTTTGTCCTGGAACTAGCTCTTGTAGACCAGGGTGGTCTCGAACTCACAGAGGCCTGCCTGCTTCTGCCTCCCGAGTGCTGGGATAAAAGGCGTGTGCCACCACGGCCTGGCTAGATTTACTTTTTAATTTTTCTGTGTCTGGGTGCTTTGCCTGCATGTATATCTGTGCACCATGTGCACGCAGTGCAAATTGCTTGGGATTGGAGTTACAGACAGTTGTGGGCTGCCATGGGGGTGCTGAGAATTGAACCTGGGTCTTTTGGAAGAGCAGATAATGTCTATAACCATTGAGCCATCTATCCAGCTCCATCTAGTTTGTTTGTTTTTTAGTTCATTACATATTTTGGATATTATTCCTCTATCAGATGTGGAGTTGGTAAAAAAATCTTTCCCCATTCTGTAGGCTGCTGCTTCATCTGGATGATGGTGTCCCTACAGAAATTTTTCAGTTTCATGAGGTTCCATTTATTAATTGTTGATCTTAGTGCCTGTGCATTAAGGTAACAGTGTTTTCTGTTCAAAGGGCCTTTTCCTGTGCCAAAGCCCGTGTGTTTTCTAAGGAGAGGTAGAAATGGGTGGATCCAGACGGTAGGGGAGGTGGGGAGAAACTGGGTAGAATAGAGGGAGAAAAATCGTAATCAGAATATATTACGCGAGAAAAAAAATCTACAGTTAATAAAAGGGGGGAACACCACAGGAAAAAGAAACGTGTTTAATTGCTCAGAAAATGTATCTAGAGGTGGGGTCCTATCCCCAGCTGTATATATGTAAGCGCACACCATTTGAACTCCACTTTTATAAACAATAAA
This sequence comes from Microtus oregoni, assembly GCF_018167655.1. Classification (NCBI taxonomy): domain Eukaryota; kingdom Metazoa; phylum Chordata; class Mammalia; order Rodentia; family Cricetidae; genus Microtus; species Microtus oregoni. The sequence goes on from NW_024544942.1 coordinate 38,447, forward strand.
CGTTTTCATGTGGGTCTGTCTTCTTGAAGCACTAGCAAGGGTCTTGGTCTGATAGCTAAGGGATTTCTGCTGTAGTCTCCGAGTGGTTGGGCAAATCACTTGCTGGCCTGGGTCATGTTCCCATAACAACAGAATGCATAAGTGCAGAGAAAAACAAAGGACACAGAAACTTTCTACGTGTTTGAGAAAAAAATTAAAATATTAAAGGTAAAATTTCCAACAAAATTTTAACAGAAGAGAAAGAGAAAAAGCAGGAGATCCAAGAAACAATTCAGTTTGAAAAAGATGCATTTTGATCCCAAAACGCATTGCTCTCATGAAGCAGTCTCTGCTTCTTTAGGGTTCTCAGATCTCCTTAGCCTGCTGTTTGATCTTCTGAGGCTATTTTCTCAAGACATCCTCAAGCTACTTGTTTGAAACAGACCGCAAAGTGTGTCAGAAAAGGGTTTTTAAGCCAACCAATTTTGGGAACCTGGAAGATCATTCAAACTTGCTCTTGCAACACTGAACTTGCGGGGGGGGGGACATTGCCTTTCCCACACCAACCCCTCCTGTTCCCTTCATGTACCCCTTGCCTGCTTACCTCGGATGGCGCATGGTTGGAATTATGGTTGTTCCATTATAGATGATACCATGCCTATACACAAGCAGGGTAGAATTTCACACTCTGTACTCCACTGTCTACTTTCAGCAATTACGATGTCTAGCCAATAGGATTCTACTGGCACCCTACCAAAATAGCCAACCCCTAGATTTACCCTGGAATATTTTTAGATGGGTCCAAAAATCACAGTGTTTCGTCATCTCTGAAATATAGACCCTCTCGTCATGTTTGTCATAGCAGAACGTGAAAGTGTCATAGAGAATGCCTCATTGCACATACCCATGTTAAACATGCAGAGATGCTTTAATTTACGTATCTACCATGATCCTGATCTAAAAGTCCATTCCGTGCAACTGCCCTCATCTGACTTCCTCCACTGTCTTTACAGCAGAGCGCTGGTTTGGGAGAGTAAGGAACATCAGCATTCCATTTGTGTTCTGTAGGAAACACATACTTGTATAATACCTTTGTTCTTTGTGCTTTTCTAGGGGTTTGAAGTATGTATGAATTATTTTTGTCTTTATAGTGCCACATAAATTGCAATTTCTTACTCTTAAGATTTGATGAATGGCGCAGCGGAGATACACTGGTTAAGTGGCTTGAAATATAATATCCCTTACTGTGTGCTGGATGTCTTGGAATTTGCTATATGTACCTGAGTAGTTTTCTTTCTTTCTTTCTTTCTTTCTTTCTTTCTTTCTTTCTTTCTTTCTTTCTTTCTTTCTTTCTTTCTTTCTTTCTTTCTTTCTTTCTTTCTTTCTTTCTTTCTTTCTTTCTTTCTTTCTTTCTTTTTTTTTGGATTTTTCGAGACAGGGTTTCTCTGTGGCTTTGGAGCCTGTCCTGGAACTAGCTCTTGTAGACCAGGCTGGTCTCGAGCTCACAGAGATCCGCCTGCCTCTGTCTCCCGAGTGCTGGGATTAAAGGCGTGCGCCACCACGAGTAGCTCTTTCTAAAGCCAAAAGAAATCAGGTTTTCAAGCAGCAAGATCTCTAGCACACCATTCCAAGTCTCAGAGTAACTGATACCCAGGTTAGAAATAAATAGCTGCTATACTTTGCTTCAGCTTCAGTCTGCCAAACATCGATTCAGTGATATGCCAGGATTTTCTTCCTCCAGACTTCTCCACTGCCATGGGCAATCATTCTTTCTTCTTACAATCTCGTACATTTCTTCACAACACACTGCCTACTCCATGTCAAAAGAATGCTTGATTGACCCCCAAAATCCAAAACCCATGTCATAGCCATCTTCCATATCCGTATGTGAGCCCTGGGAGATGACTGCATTGCTGATCAAGGCACATGTCCTGGGCTCTTCCGGGAGTAGCTCCTAGCAGAAGACGCCCAGAGCTGAGGAAATCCAGCTTCAGTTCTCTCCTGAGCGCCTTGCTAGCCCCACGGCACGAGGCTGGGTCCAGAAACCCTGAACTTGTGGAACTCATAGAGGATCTGGTATGCTACTACCTGGGTGCTGAACAGTTCTGGTAGTCTGTGATCATCCAGGCCCCTACGCTGAGCTGCTCAGCGCAAGCCTCCGTTCACGTCACGTGATCGGCTTAGGCCTCTAGTGTATGAGGCCAGGTTCCTGCTTTAGTGCAGCTGCCGGATCCTGAGCACCAGGAATCACTGGCCAGAAGCTACATGTCCATCAGTGTTTTTGAGATAGCTACTACAGTAGCTCCCAAGGACCACGTCACACTGCCCCCGTCACCTTTCTATTCCTAAATCGAGCATTCCATCAGGGAGGGAAGAGTTCCTCTTGGTTTAGTAGGCTGAATATCATAGCAGGCAAACACGAAAATCTACAGCCCACTGTGATTTCCAGGTAGTGCATTTCCTCAGGGCTGCCTGGGATGGGAAAGTTACCACCGTATCTCTTCCTTCAGCTCTTCCTTCAGGGTACCACACTGTGCGGAGCTCCAAGAATTAATTACATGGTCTCTGTTCTTCTACCAGTTAGCTTTGTCAGACAATGTGTGCCAGTCTGAGAAGGAAGGCTCACCGGAGGGATTGTTTGGATCAGATTGACCTGTGGCCCCGTTTGTAGTGGGATGGCCTTGATTGTGAATTGGCAGAGGAAGGCCCATCCCTCTGGGGGTTGTTACCATCTCTGGGCCCGTGTTGTTGAGCCGTGTAAGAAAGCCTGCAAATGAGCCAGCAGGCAACCTCCCTCCATTGCTTCTGCTTCAAGGCTCTGCTTGACTTCCAGCCCTGACTGCTCTCACTGATGGACTGGATACCCTATGAGTTGCTTTTGGTCTGAGTATTTTATCATGGCAAACAGAAAGGAAACTCGAACATGCTCCTCTTACAGCAGAGGGCAGTGTGGAACTGTGACCACACAGGAGGCGTCTAGCCTCAGCGTGAGGCTGACTGTTGATCTGGATGGAAGTGCTGCAATGTCAGAGGCCTTTGTGCTTGCTTCTCACGTTTAATGTTTTATTTATAAGTTTACAGGGGGTACTGGAGTTCAGTCTGAAGAGAGGCGATGAAAACATGCTAGAGAAGGAGGTAATGGAGTATGACAGCTGGTCTGTGTTTGTATGTGTGTGGACATGCATGTTTTGTGTGTAGGTACATGTAGAGGTCAGAGGGCAAGGTTTTGCGTCTTCCTTAATGGCTTTCTACCTTTTTGAGTTTTTTTTTTTTCTTGAGACAGGATCTCACTACGTAGCCTTGGCTAACCTGGTACTCACTTTGTAGGCCAGGCTGGCCTTGAACTTGTAGAGCTCTGGCTCTGGGATTAAAAACATGTGCCACCATCCTTGGTCCATGTTCCTTTTTGAGATAGTGTTCCTCATTGAATCCAGAGCTCACTGATTGGCTAGACTGGTTGGTCAGTGAGCTCCAGGGATCCACCTATCTCCAGCTCTGGGATTAGAATAAGGTACCACCAGGCCTGGCATTTCAGTATGTGCTGGGGATCCGAACTCAGGTCTTCATGTACATGTGGTAACCATTTTCCTGTCTCAGTTGTCTCCCTCACTGAGCTATCTTACCAGGTCCCACTAAATACATTCTTTTTAACCATTTCCCGGTGCGCTTGTTTGTGCCGTATGCACACGATATCATGGGTGGGCAGTGGAGCTGCTGACAACAGGGGCCAGTGTCTTTCCTTTTGCTTAGCAGAAGGGATCCTCTAAAAGCTCCTCTTAAGAGACACTGGCTCTGTGCTTCATCATTTCTAGTCCTTCTTGCCTGGATTAAGTTGTGCGTTTGCATTGCAAAGCGTTACTCCAGAAAGCACAAGAAAAAAACAGAAACTTGACAGTTCGAGATGCACCATTCTTCACTCCCGAGGGCTCTCTAGTGCAAAATCAGTTTTATTTTCCCCTGTGAATTAGAAACAGGATCTGAAGAAGCAGCTTGGGGGAAAGAGACCAGAGAACTGCCTTTACGGTTGAGTTCTGCTTTGCAAACTTGAGGGACCCTTGCTGCAAGCCATCTGGGGAAGAAGGATGGAGACGGGGGTCTCCCAGGCACAGCTGATGATAGTGATGCGCAGTGCTGGCTTTGTTGATCAGCTGATGAATTTATTTCCTGCACACTGTCCCTGCGTGTGATTATCATGTCATGTCATGGTTCTCTCGGCATGCGCCGAGACTCAGTCTGATCTGTTAATGAATAATTGAAAGGTTGTCCTGTACCCGAATCAAGAGACTTCCTAATACATCAAAACCATACTGCGGTATGGCTGTGTAAAAGACTGATTATAACTTAAAGGATCAAATTTTTTCTTTCACGTCTCAAATTTCTTTTGTATTTCTTTCTTGTTTCGGTGTTTTGTTGTTGCTTTTCAACACAGGGTTTCTCTGTGCAGCTTTAGATGTCTTGGAACTCGTTCCATAGACCAGGTTGACCTCGAACTTCCAGATCTGCCTGCCTCTGCCTCCCGAATGCTGGGATTAAAGGCGTGTGTTACCATTGCTGAGTCTTGAATTTCTTCCTTAATCCCTATATTTTCCACATTAAAATAGCCTATCCACGCATGTTCTCTGTACAATCCTAAAAAGCAGTAAACCCCAGTGTATCAAAACAACTATATCTAAATGCAGTGGTACTGACCTGGCTAGAACTAGATGCTGTTGGCACAGAGGGAGAAGGCCATGAAACCTGGGTAGACTGTCCTCTGCCACTGGAACCTGCAGTGTGATAGGTGGGGATACTGAAGTACTAGGGCTCAGGCTAATCTTGCTGGCTTAGTCCATTGTACCTCTCCTGTGTATTTACAGAGAGTCTGTTTCTGTGTTTTCTCCCAGGTTGTTGGGTAATATTAGGATAGTTTCCCTCTCTCTCTTTCACTTTGCCCACTGGCAACACGAGGAGATTTAGGCATTATTATTGCTGGGCCTGAACAGGGCCTAGCACTGGTCAGATCAGTGGACAGTGTATCCTGTTGTTCTTCAGACCCTGAAATCAGAGGTTTAGCCCCATTCTGCATATGGGACATTAGAGATGTCATCTCTGTGGGCAGGTGGTCTTGCACCCATTCCATAGAGGTTGGCAACCTGTCATCCCTTCAGTATGCAGGAGACAACCCCATGTAAAAGAACTGTAGCTGGAGGGAGGCCTGCCTTTCTCTTGCAGCAACTTGCTACGTAGTCTGTACGCGTCCGCCAGTGAGCCCAGTACAGTGTACGAGGATCCCCTACTCTGAGCGCCTGGTGGAGGCCTACTCACTGCTACCGCATGGATGGCTGCAGGGACTGTCAGCTTAGAGTGCCTGTCCCTCAGCAATGCCCACTGGATCAGCCCCCAGAAGACCAGACTCCATCCTTAGCAACATAGCAGTGTGAATCCACTTTGCTCCTGGTACCTAAGGCAATCCATGGCTGTCCAAAGGACAAGGGCCACACCCTCAGTTAGGCTGAGGCAGCCATATATCTGCTTTTTGGAGTGTGGAGTCTGAACCCCGTTCGGAGGGCTTTTTCTCAGGCTTCACTGTGGTAACCGTTAGCACTCCAATATCGCTGAGCTGCTTCCTTGTGACAAGCTGGCTGCAAGGACGGTTGCTAAGGAAACCAGGTCTGGAAACAGCAGGCCACTGTGTCAGATGGTGAGCACAGAGGCTTTCAGCTTTGTGATCCCTCGCAAATGCAGGGCCAGCCAGTTTCGCCATGGTGGAAGCTAAAGTTTTGTCACGATGGGGACTATGTGCTGTTCCCCAGTCTCTAGAACCTCAGGTTCCACGACCATTTGTGCTCTGCCAGCACCATGGTGATCCCTGGTCCCTGGGTTATCTGCCTGGTGCTGGTCCGGAATGCTGCTGGCAACGTTAGCTGAATCTCCACAAGCAAGCTCCCCTGCCCTATGAGCACGGTGGTCACTGCCTGGTCACCAGGCACACCCTCACGGCAGGTCCCCCAACTCCTTAGTTTTTATTAAGTTTCCCAACTCCGGGACCAGGGTAGCTAGGAAGAAACAGGGTCATCTTGTGAGGCCGGGAGATGGGAAGGAAATCTCCCAAAAAATCTAAGTGTCTGGGCCAAGTAAAGTCTATACAGGGAATCACAAAAGGGTCCCATGGGGTCTCCCAAAGGGCAGCCTCACTCATGAGTATGGCTGTCCTGTCCAACTGCAGTACCTCCCATGCCTCAGTTTACGCACCTCTTAGCTGGAAATAACAGTAATTAGCATAATTTCCCATACAGGCATTGGTATTTAGAGTAGAGTTGATCTTTCTCCATCGGCCCTGCCATGTGACTAGACTAGCCAATTGTGAAGGAGATCAACAGGGATTTTGCCTCTGTTCAGCCGGGCTGTGGGACCAGCTGGCCACGGCACGAATCCTGGACAACTGCTTTCCTAAATTACTGGCTGGTAAGCCGAATGGGTGCTTCTGCTCTCACCAGGCAGAAATAGTTAGTAGGCTCGGAAAAGCAACTGTCGCTGGATTTAATGCTGCAACGTCACAGGAGAGCAAGCAAGAGACTGTCTGCCTGTAGACTCACGCACAGCCCGAGCAGCCTGCTTACGTCATCTGAAAAGAAATATTTGGCCCAATTGCAGTGTTGTCTCTTAGCACCTCTCCTAACCACGGAGGACTATGCTTGGACCAATCCTAGGCTTTTCCCTTTAGCAGCAATCACCTCTCTGCTAGGCCTCCAGGGGACGTTCCCCACCCTCTCCCCTGGGTGGGAAAAGTTTCGAAGTCTTCTAGAGTTTGCTGAGGTTAATAGCACAGCAAAGTGTAGCGCAAACTGTTTTAAACATTCCTGGTGGAGGCTGCACTTTGAGGAGCCAGGACAATCAGCTGTGACCCTTTCATATTTTTTTTTTTTTGGTTTTTTCGAGACAGGGTTTCTCTGTAGTTTTGGTTCCTGTCCTGGAACTAGCTCTGTAGACCAGGCTGGCTGGCTTCGAACTCCCAGAGATCCACCTGCCTCTGCCTACAGAGTGCTGGGATTAAAGGTGTGTGCCACCACCGCCCTGCAACCCTTTCATAATTTTATCACAGTGCCCTTTGAACGTTCAAGAATGCTGGCACTGGCATGAAGAAACTCCGCCTGGCTTTCCGACAGTCCATTTGTTCAAGATTGCCTAGGCAGTTTGGGAGAATCCCACAGCTCCTGCTTAGCATCAAATGGGTCCATTTTCCAACATCCTTGTTTTCTTACTAGAAAATGAACATTAGAACAAGCACACGTTGTTAGCATTCAGGCATAAGGTTGGCCCGCCTGCTACCACCTGGTATCTGTCAGTATTTATGCAAATGTCTAGCCAGCCCCAGGGTCCCATTGCTGCACTAGTGCTTGTCAATATTCAGACAAAGGCCTAGCCAGCCTATGGTTGTTCACTACGTCATGCGCTGCATGTCTGCTGCAAGGCTCTGGACACATGCATCAAGGCCTTTTTAAAAGCAAGCTCCACGGCCCCTCACCTCTTCTGCCTCCCTTTTCTTTCCCAGTCGACTGGCACTAATTTCTCTTTCTCCCCATCTACAAACTCCCACGTGGGGCTGCTGCATATTGTGGTCAGTTTTCACTCTCCACTAAACTGCAACACAAATAACCTAAATGTAAAGACCTTACACTTCCTACCAGTAGTGACTGTGAAACAGATTCTAATACCACTTCAGTGGTGTTTCAGTGGCTCAGGGAAATAAGTCACCTTAACGATATCATGTTAAGTTCAGATTATTTTGTACTGTCCTTATGCCTGGGATGCCACTCTCTTCTTCAGGTCAGACTTAAAACTCCAAACCTATGTGGCCCCAGGGAAATGGCACTGTCTTGGGAAGTCCCTGCCTAAAGGGACTTCCTGTGGAAGGTTGAGAAAAGTAATGGGGTCTGCTTGGTTCTTTGGGTTCCCCGGGCTGGCGGGATGATGAAATGCAAGCAGCCCATATCCAAGGAGGCTTCATTGAGAAGAAAGGCCAGAAGCGTGCCCTGGGAGCTTGCCCATGTTCAGCCAAATGCCTTGCGGTGGGTGAAGACAGAGTATGTGGATGCCTATTGGCTAGTGCGCTTGGCAATCTCTATCCTCTCTGCTGTGGTGGACCCAACGGTAGGAAATCAACACACGGCAGATTCCACTGCCACTGAGAAATGTGTGTCTAGGCCCAGTTTGTGGGTGGAGGCAGAAAAACCCCTCCCAATTCTCCACTGTGGGTCTGGAGGTGCTCAAGTATGTCGTCTGCATGGTGGGAATTAGATTTTTTGGGGCTGGCATGGTGGGATGTGCCTTGGTACATGCTGTACTCCAGTTGTTTCTATTTTTTTTTGTCAAGGAAGCCAGGGGGGTTCTGGCCCATTTACATACCCACAGTTATACAGCTATTTATTGCCTCTGAATCGAAACATTCTTTCCTGAAGAGAGAGGCCGCAGAGGCTCATATGACTTAGGAAACGTACTAAATTCCGGAGAGTTGCAGCATTCACAAGAGTCCTTCCAAGGGTAGTAAAGTAAGTTCAATTCCGAGGAGAGGAAATCCTCCAGGTCAGTCTCCTGCAAACTGTCCATAGAGCTCCAGGGGTACAGCTATCGTGAGCTGCCACTCAGGCTGGGGCAGGACTTTTAATGATACAGCTACCTTTGAGTGATCTGTGCTCTGGTAACTTCTCACATATCCCCCGATTAAAATCCCCGACACACTGACTGGTTCACCGGCTGGAATCACGAAATTTGGTTTACCACAGGTGAATCTGTGGTTTGTTCATACCTCTTCAGGAAAAGACACACAACTGGTGAAGGCCCTGAAGATGAGAGACAGGTACCTGAGCAGAACGAGAACAGAATTTGCCTGTCCTTGTGGTGAAGAGGCAGCAGTGGCCTTCAACAAGGAATCAGGAGCCCCACTGGCTTTGGGCTTCAAGTCCTGCTCCAAATCCTGACTAACACAGGCTGAGAACTCTGAAAGGCTGGGGAGAGAGAGCAGGCCCAGGCAGGTGGCTTGGCAGGAGGGGCTTGCTAGGAGTAAACAAGATCCTCAAGGGTTATCTTTCTGTAGCAGGAGGACCCCCAACAGAGATCGGAGCTCTTCAGCAGCAGTGGACACTAGAGACAATAGGATGTGAAAAAGTCCTACCTTCAAGGCAGTAGCCTTGAAACGGTAGTAGGCAGTGTTTAAAAGCTCACAGAGATAGTCAGTTGCAAGGTCCCAGGGGAAGACTGTGGCAATTAGAAACAAAAATAAAAACAAACAAACAATAACCCTCACCTGGCTAGGGAAGAAAACTGAGAAGGGACAACCCACACTCATCCCTTTGATGCTCCCCTTCCAACCAGTCTGAGTCCATGCTGGGCAGCAGTGGTACCCACCTTTAATCCCAGCACTTGGGAGGCAGAGGCAGAGGCAGGTGGATCCTTGTGAGTCTGAGGCCAGCCTGGTCGGCAGAGTGAGTTCCCCGAACATCTAACTCCCCGAACATCTAGGGCTGCGTAGAGAAACTGGGTCTCTCTCTCTCTCTCTCTCTCTCTCTCTCTCTCTCTCTCTCTCTCTCTCTCTCTCTCTCTCTCTCATACACACAAAAACAAAACCAACAACAAACCCCCCAAACAGCCAGGTGGTGGTGCACGCTTTTAATCCCAGCACTTGAGAGGAAGAAGGGGGTAGATCCCTGTGAGTTTGAGGCCACCCTGGTCTACAAGAACTAGTTCCAGGACAGGCTCCAAAGCTACAAAGAAACTCTGTCTCGAAATAAAACAAAACAAAAGCCAAAACCACCAAAACAACAACAACAAAGCCCCACCTGATTCTTGACAGGAGTCTGAGTCCCAGCTGACTCCTGGCTCTGCTCTGGACCTGCTCTGAGAGATGCAGCTTTTGCTTGGAGAGCTACTGTTTCTGCCACAGCTGTGGAGACTGGGTGCTTCAGCCATAAGCAGGGTAATTTCTTCAGCCTTTGAGACACACCAGAGATGGGAGATCTACCATTTTAGATACTCAGTGACCTGCTCTCTGCAGACTTGCTCTGCCAGAGACTGTGCCCAGTTGGCATACTGAGACACTCTTGAGAGTTTGCTGCTGTGACCCTTGGCTAGGTACCCAGAAGCCTGCTCAGATCTTAGCTTATTCATTCTAGCTCCCTATCCAAGTGTCCACTCTTCTGTTTAAAGTGCTCTGGTTGGTAAATAAGAGTCCGTCTTGCTCTTCCCTTTCACTGACTATCCACTTTATCCCTGGAGGGAGGGGAAAACAAGAAATCGAGGTAAGACTAGGCCATCTTAGGGAAACGAGGTGGCGAAACATCATGATCCAGTTGACTGTTGTTGGGGGGTGGCCGTCATGGCAGGGACTTGTGGAAGCCACTGCTGTTTCAGGACAGTCAAATGGAGCTAGGAAGGGAGTCAAGCAGCCCGCAGGGCTCAGGACACCAGAGGGTCCCACCAGTAGTGCAAGCTGCGGGATGCGAGACCAGATCCCTTAGTGCACGGAGCTCCTTGAAGCTTTCTGAGAAGGGGATGCGAGGGTTTTTGTGGGTACCTATGCCTTTATCCTACTAGCAACCCTTCCTTCAGCCTCTCAGGCATTCACTCAGCAAAATATTGGCACACTGCTGTTTTCTGGTAGCAAGCAAAATCCCACCCTCTCAGCCCTGTGGAGAGGCCCAGGTACATTGGTGGGCTGCGTTCCCTCTTATCTAGGGGCAGGCTATCTGCCTAAATGCTTTCTTGCTCCCAGCAGAAGACCTTGGCGCACAGGAACACATTCAACACTACACAGGCCAATTCCCAGAAGCCCCTAGGGATCCCAGCTCGGTAATAGGAGGTACCAGTGGCAGTATAGAGTCCCATAGGCAGGAAAGACGGGAAGTGTGCACAGGACAGAGTTGAGTTAAAAAGTAGGACATGCCAGGAATAAAAAGGGCAAACCAAGGAACACTGTTTGGTGACAACTTCAAATGGAAAAGGAAGTCAGGGAAGGGCAGTGTTGGGCTCTGGCAAAGTCAGAAGGGCAGTGGGCAGCCATGGGCTGTGTCTGAGCAGGGAAGCAGGAGAGTCAGGTTGGCATTTTGGAAAGATCATCCTGACTGCACTTGTGAGAGCATGACATTTTTGGTTTGTAAAATCATCTGTCGCCAGGTCAGACCTTTACCTATGGGGTAAATCCCCTAATAACGGATATCAAAGCCCTGCCCACATTACTGTTTAGACATAATTCTTCAGAGAGTATCACTCCCAAATCAATACACACCTGAAGTCATTATTACCAAGTTCTACTAGTAAGTATTCTTCACTCTCGATGGATGTCATGGAAGAAGTTGAAACCTTGTCCCACCCTACCAGGGAACTATCTTAGAGCTTGATGTGCCAGTCTAAGCTTGCATCTGGGACGAATGGGCCTCTCTCACAGAGCCTCAGGGGAGTTTATGTGGTCAACTCCCTACACACCAAAATCTTAGCATAAGGAACACCCTTTAGTGGTCTTTTGCTGCAGCCAGTGCAGCCTGGATAGCCAAGACTGGCGGGGTGGGGTGGGGGGGCGGGGTGCTAGCATTGAGACACGGAGGCTTCTTTTCAGGTGCAAGAACAGCAACCTTTATTTTGCCCAGCAACCTTTTATACCTCTACTCTTTCTGTGGAGACCCACCGGCCAGAAAGAACACAAACATCCTTGTCAATTACAGACCACAAGGAAGTTCCACCTTCAGTCAGGGGGAGTGAGGGCAGCTGGATCACGACAATTCTGAAATTGCTAATTTGAATTATCTTAATCCTCTGAAGGGAAACAACATTGTCTTGGGTTTTGCCTAGGCAGGGATTCAAGTTTTGCTTTTTTGTCTTTAAACTCCTACTTGTCAATAAAAACATATTTACAATTCACTTGTCTTTCCCTTGATGGCTGTAACTAGCTGTGTGAAACCTTCTGGAGCACCTTCCTCTTGTGCTTTCCTGATTTCTGGAACTACTCCTGCATCCTGCAGATTCTCTTCTGTCTAGGGGATGGGCCAGGGGGGCTGCAGGGCTTTGACTGTAGACAGTTCTGCAAGTGAAGGTCTGGAAGTGCACCTGTGTGCGGACATGCAGATTCAGACAAAGCCACCCCTCAGGAAAAACTCTATGCAGGTATGTTCCCCATCTAGCGAGTAGATGGGGCAGAGTCAGCAGGGAAAATACTGTAGAAACCCAAAAATCACATTTCTTAACCTAAAACAGTGCTTTTCAACCTGTGGGTAGCCACCCCTTTTGCCTTTTGGCATTTATCAACCTTAAATAAAACCATTGGAAAACTCAGATATTACATTATGAGTCATAATAGTAGCAAATTACAATTACGAAGTAGCAAGGAAAATGGTTGGGAGAGGGTCATCACAACATGAGGATTGTATTAAAGAGGCACAGCATTAGAAGGGTTGAGAACCACTGCCCTAGAGCATCAAGAATGTAAACAAACAAGAAGGAGCTATAAGATTTCATTAACACATTTCATTCCTGGGGCATCAGTCATAGAAGATAACTTTAAAGAAAAGTCACACAGAGTAGTAAATTACACTCACAAAGCTCCGACATTCCACTGAAAAAATATGTGCATGGGTAAAGGTTTCCTGTCAGTGCAGGGATGTGTGGGATTGGGGAGCTAGAAACCAGCAGGCAAGCAGCAGGCATCCTAAGGAGTCAACAGAATTTAGTCCCTTCCCCAAGTTCAATATGGGGACAATAGGGCTTAAAGGATCTAGGGTAAAAGGCTGAGAAGAGTGCTGGTTCCCAGACTCACATAGGTGACAGTTTGGAACACAGTGGGCCTTGCTGTTCACTTGTGGTGCATACTTCCACAGGGCACTCCACAGCTCCTGTGGGTTACACAGCAAGTACCCATCTTTTAGGGTGCTGACTCCCCGATCAGAGAGTGAAATCCCTCTGCCTCACTCTTTTGCTGAGCCCTGGGAGGAAACTACCAGAAATAAAAGAATTCCCCTCGGGGTCCTGTGAACTCTACAGAAAGAAGATGGAATGAACAGACTCAGGGGCGCCCAGAATGAACGATTGCTTATCTGCTTCTCCCAAACCCTGGGGGCAGCATCTTGGGGAATTCATCTCAGAATCCAAGGCTGGGATCCATGCAGGAGGTAGGTCTCTGACCATAGTGAGGAAAAAGCACCCAGGTTCACATTTGCAACTTGCTTGCATATGGTGCAGGGGAGTTAGGGCTAAAATGGAGGGTGAGGTTGAAACAGCCAAACCAGGAGCACTAAGATTGAGAAACAGAGTCTCTGAAGCCCAGTCCCACAGCGACACTATCTCACACTGATAAGAACGGTCTCCCAGCCAGAGAGTCTGCTGGCCAGGCAGGCACCAATTCCTTCAAGAAAGCACATGTTGGAATGCTGGGGGCTCCTGTGAGATAAAGAGCCATGGCTTTTCACTTCTGGGAGGAAGTTTGGTTGCCCTAACTGTACAGGAAGTCTTGATCATATGTGGGTGGAAGGTTCATATGCAGGAATGAACAATGGGAAGTATGCTTGCCCCTGATTGGACAAAGGTGGAAACCCAGAGTCTTGTGATTTTTGCCATTGCAACCCTCTGACTAATGGAAATTTGCGCCATGCTCTGGGAATCTCAGGTGTGGGCCTGACCAATGTCTATCATCCTGGCCAGTATTTAATAAATATAACTTCAAATTTGGGTCAAAAGAAAAGCAAGCAAGCACATGTGGCACTATTGTCCCCTAAAATAGCCTGGCTTCTACAGCAGCTAACTGAGGGAGTAGGGAAAGACAGCCTCTGAGAAAGCCTCCCGCTTCCGTGTTTCAGGAAAGCCTTTCACAGAGACGCTGGAGACAAGGAAAACAGGAAGAAAAGCAGAACAGGCAGAATAATTGCAGTTGCTTCTAGGGAGCTGTGAGCAGAAAGAGAGATAAGTACAATTAAAAGCAAGGGGGCCATAGGAAATGTCAGGGGGCACAAGGCCGCTCAGTGGCTAGTGGCTACCAGACAAGGATCAACACCTGGCAAAGCCTTAGTCACAGATGAACAAAGGGTGTGTGGTGGGAGGGGGGCTGAGCCAGATGAAGAAGGCACTATCATCTCTTTGGTGTGGGCCGGACCATATGGATCTTGGGCATCCAGGCTCTCAGCCTGTGCTATCCCAGAGAACTAAGCCGCCTCCTAACAATAACCTCAGGCACTGTCCAGACGCTGCCACTGTGATGCTGTAAAAACAAACCCACTAAATGACAGAGCTCGGTGGCCTTTGTAAATTTGGGGAATGTCACCTATCGCTGCCGCCGTGATGCTTTAAAAACAAAGTCCACTAAATGACAGAGCTCGGTGGCCTTTGTAAATTTGGGGAATGTCACCTATCTGGGGAGTTTCTCTAACTTTCCCCCAATCTCCCCCTCTCCTGCAATGCTTCTTTGATGAGACTGCATCAGAATTGCTTATTCCTCCCATCTGTAAACTTCATGGCAGTGAGACGAGTTTGGAGCCACTGACTAAGGCTGATTTGTGATGCCCAGAGATGTCTTTGGGCCACCATAGGTCCTTGGGACAAGCCCAGCTAGGTAGAGAGAGAAAGGTCTCCATCAGAACAAGCTTGGAACACTGCTGGGACTCAGCGCTTTGAGAACACAGACTCTCAGGAGGATCTTGCCCTGGCCTTCCCACGTGTTTGCCATCACACGAGACGGAGATAGCGACCACAGTGAGTGTGTACACTTGGGCAATCCACTATTTGGCACATAAATGATGGAGTCTAATTTGTGCCACTTCATTAAGGGATGCGTCTTTTTCGTTTTGGTTGAATGACATTTGCATAACTTCATAGAATGATCTAGCCAGACTCAAGGACATGCTGAGCTTGAGAAGGTCTTTGTGTGACTTGCATCCTGTGTTGGAATTTAAAGTCCAGAGGCAACTTGGAGCCACAGGTTCTGCATCCCCGCCCCAGAGACTCGCTGCTTTTCCTTTTATGTACTTCTGCTCTTTGCAACCCTAAACTGCTTCTGCTTAGGCACCTCAGAGGACAAGCCCACAGCCTGGGCAGGACAGGTTGTGTGATTGGACACATTGTAATTTGGTTGAGCCCCCAGAAGACAGCCCTTCCGGGTCAAGCGCCAGAGCAGTTCATTTCGTCGTCTGGCGCCAGACCTGTGAGAGGCAGCTTTTGAATCTGCAGGACTGTGGTGTGTCTGATCGGAAGATTCCCGGAATGGAGACTCGCAAAGACTGCTCCAACACTTTCAGCGGGATGCGGGAGCTGGGAGCTGATGGGGACCAGGAACAACAGCATGGTCAGTAAACTGGTTCCGACGGGATTCTGGCGGGGGCCAAGAAAGAAATCTAGTGGGAAAGCCAGTGGCCATGGGCTTCGGGAACTCAGCCCTGCCTGTGGCCCCTCTTTAGACCTTCCAATGGTCCCTGAGCCACGATGCTCAGACTTTTATCTTTGTGATTTTCTCTGTTTCAGGTGGGAATGCAATGGTCTTGAAGGCTGGAGAGGAAGGAGGCAAGAAAGGGCTTGAGCAGAGCAAGCCCACTCAGGGGGAGCTTGATGAGGGCAAACTTGCTCCGGGCGAACTTGCTGAAGGCAAGCTTGCTCAAGAAGAGTCTGCTCAGTGCAGTCTCGCTCAGGAAGCCACAGAAGAGGTAGAGGAGGGAGAAAACAAAGAAGAAGAAATGGGAGGAGGCCATGCTGCCGCTGGTAGTTCTGGCCCCGTGGACAACGAGGTCCACGAGGAAGGTGGCCATGGCGGCAGCGTGGATCAACAGCAGCCTCAGCCAGAGGCGGCGATGCCTGAGGGCACCAATAGTCCCCAGACTGGGGAAAGGCTGCCTGTCAAGCGCCGCACCAGATTCACCCTGTCTCAGCTGCAGGATCTGGAGCAGCTTTTCCAAGAGAATCGCCACCCCACCTTGCACATGAGGTAAGCACTTTGTCCTGCTAGGCGGCTGAATTTTAGGCAGTGTGTCCTAGCCCAGGCTTTCCTTTGGAGCTCCCTGGATCCTTGCTTTCCTCAAGAAATAGACCCACCCTGTCCTGATCCTCCCATCCTCTGTGAGAAACTAGTTTCTGGAGTAGGGGGATGGGCCCTATTCCCGCTGGGAATGAATGTGCTTTTTACCCTTTGAAGGGACACGTGCGTGGGAAATTTAAACAATGCTTGTTCTAAATGAGTCTTTAAATATGAGAAAGAAGCCAGAGGTGTGGCTGGGAAGATGTGTGGGACGGATCCCACCTCAGATTAAAATTTTGCTAAGACTTTTCATCGCGGAGGTTCTGCCTGAAGTTTTCTATTCTAAGCACATTGACTCGGTACCTGTGTTTGGGGGATTACCCTTAATTTTGGTCCCTGAAGGAAAGTTGTTGCTAAAGCTAGTCTCAAAGAAATTATGAGGAATAGTGTGATGTGGGTGTGTGTACACATGTGCACGCACACAAGTGTGGACCTAAATGATTCAAAAGCACATGGTACATGTTCCTCGATCCTTCATTTCTAACACAAAGCCTAAAATGTTGGAATCTTTTCACTTCAGGAAGGATCTTGCAAGATGGCTGGGTGTGTCAGAAGCCGATGTGCAGGTCAGTATTCTAAAGAATAATTTTGGCAGGACTTCATATCTTGTGATGCTTCTGCCTAGAAGACAGGCGTAGGGGCAGAGTGGGACCCTGAAATGGCATCCCAAGGGTGCCAGAGCAGTACACTGGCAGGCTAGGTTCAAGAAGTCCCCAGACCTCCATTTTCTCAGTAGGACATGCCGAGCTGGAGACACCAAGGTGCTTTGTCTGCCATGTGGTGGACAGACCGTGTTCTCCAAGGTGCTCTGGAGACTGCAGCCCGCATGCCTCACCTAAGTGAAGAAAGCACGTTCTTGTCCACCTTCAGCTGTCACGCTGCGTGTCTCAGAAAAACTTTTCTCCGACTTCACCCCTCTCTAGTCTGTAATGGCAGATGCCTAGCTTAGTTCTGAACCAGTACAGGGCCCAGGGACCTCAAACTGCTCTTAGCACCTTTGCCTCCCTTTGCTGGTGATGTGTGTGCACTCTGATCAGCATTCCAGGCACCCCTGGCTTTTCCAGACCACATGCCCACGAGGGAAAAGGCCTGTAGTCACTGTGCTGGGAGGCTAAGAAGGAAGCAGAGCCGGAAGAAGTGCCCTTTGTCTCATTAAATCTGCATTCTGGATACTAACCAATGCTAGCATGGTGGAAACTTTGACAGACTACTGCCTCGGGCCTTTATGGATCCTCAGGAGCCCAAGAGAAATCTTCTTAATAATTGTTGATACCACAGGGACCCGCAGGAAACCATGAGCTAGATTATGCATCCTTCCTGAAAGAATGCATTAAAAATACCAATTGATGTGGGCTGGAGAGAGAGGTAGGTCTTTAAAGGGCGGGCCTGCAACCAAAAAGTACCATTTGATGGGGAGAAGAGGCAATATTCTGGGTCTGTTCCTCAGTTGAAGGACTGGGTGAGGCTTATACGTCCCCAGGGGCTACTCAGGGGGTGTTCTTAGTGTTTCAGTGAGAATGAACCTGTTGCTTCCAGCATTCTGAACAGTCAGTATACACTTGAGGTACCTCTTCAACCCTTCTTGGGGCTACATAATAAACATGGAGTTTCTAAGCAGTCAAAGATTTGGTGCTTTGCTAAGGGAATAGCTGAGCGCTAAGAGACACCCCTAGCATACACCCAGGCCTGGGATGGGTTCCAAATATGTCCTCAAGTGTTAGCCAAGTTGAGCCAGTATACGAAGTTACAGCATGTGCTCTTCAGCCGTGATACAGTCAGTGTACTGAAACAAGGCTCTCTTCTGGTTACAGGATTGGTTTAGGAACAGGAGAGCCCTTCACCGGAGGAATACTAGACTGCTGGTGCTGTGCAGCACACCCCCTGCTCCCCGAGAACAACGATGCCTGAAGATGCTGGAGCAGCACTGAGTGCCTTCCCTGTCCTGGAGGAAGATGTCCTGCAGCCTACCCTGCCCCTAATGTGTCGGCCACCCCTGATGGCCATGACACCCTTTCCTTCCCTGCATTGATTTCAGCAATAAAGAGGTGTATTCTCAGTACGTTGGCTCCATTATTTTCCCAGGTTACCAAACTGTGGGTATAAGTATTTGAAAGATGGTAGTTTAAAATTCCGGAAATGAAATTTAAATCGGGGTGACATGGGCAAGCAGCAATCACTCTGCCTTGCAAAGGGAAGAGGACTTCTAGGTGCCAGGCTGCTTCCTGCTGACCCCACGTGGTTCTCTGCGCCCCCCGCCCCCTTCATGGACTTGTCAACTCGCTCTATCTCTGTGGGACAAGTTCTTTATAAGGGCAGAAAGGGCAAGTCCCCAAAGCAGGACAGTGTGTTTCTAGACACGGTTGTTACCACCCACACTTCAGTAAGTCCCCAGCTTGGGCTCTGTTGGAAACTTCTCAGAGCTGTCTCCCAGGTTGGTGGCAGAGGGAATGGGAACACCCTGTGAGCTTTCGCTCCCCCTCTGTGGGGCCTTCAGGGCAATAGGAGGCACACTGCCCAGAGTCCTGCTTCTTGACAGAGAGGTGAAGCTATCCGCCCAGGCAGAAGGGGGGATTCTGTCTCCTTCTTGCATTCCGGCTCAGGGAGAATATGCTCCCAGCGTGGCCTGCTCAGAGACTTGACCTTAGTGTCTTCTGCTGCATTTTGTCACCTGCCTCGGAGAACCCTCAGTACTCAAGATTTGGGGGTCTTTCCTTCCTCACAGCCCTATGATATTAGTAATAATAAGGTTGAACCCCTAGCACATGAGGAAGGAGCACAGCTTCTTTCCCTATGTGAACCCTCAGGTCCAAATAAACCAAGTTCATCTTAGGGACATGCAGAGGTATGGCCTAGGCTACTAATCCAAACTTGCTGCATGGCGGGGTCCCAATGCCTGGTCTCCTGCAATTGCACACCCTGGTTTGTTTTCTCTCTGTTCCTTTGAGTGCTCCAGGGACCTCTTCTGCTGCAGATTTGTGCTATGTTGCTTTTGGGTCTCTAAGATGCCTCCCACTGAGAAGATCTGAGAGCCCTTCCTGTAGTGGCAGGTATCAGGTACACTAGGGACGGGTCCACTGCCCTAAACCTGAGGTCTCCCCATTTCACATCTAGGAAATACTATTTTGGCACAGGTAGACACTGGTCCTGGCTCTAAGACTATTCTAGCAGTCTTCCTGACTTCCCTGTGCCTGTGACAAAGGGTAGAATAGAGATATCACATTTAGATCTGCCTGCTCCCCAATGTCTTTCGGGGCTGCCGCACCTTGACCAACTGGGTGAGCAACTACTGACCATCACCTACTGCAAATGGACTCCGGTCTGAGATGTCCAGGGGACATGATGGCCACGGTGCT
>NW_024544943.1:0-39959 GCF_018167655.1 Microtus oregoni
ACATAGACAAGTACAGTTCCCGTTATCTTGAAAAAAGCAAGATTTACTCTCTGAGCAGCTGGCAGCCAAGGTCATTTCTCCAAGGCAGTTTGTCAAACACTTGCTTCTTCGGTCAAGAGAAAGGGGCTTGAATGACTAGGCAGGCAGCAGTTCGTCAAAGCAAAGCTTCGGCAAACTTAAACTTTCATTGAGTCAGAAGTATATAACTCTATTTCCTTTAACTCCTTAGAGGGTTTAAGTGAAACCCGTTAGTGGGCTCCCTGCCTTAAAGCGGTGGTTGTGGCAGAACCCTCAACTTCATTACTTATTTTCATGTCATTGAATATTGTTTTCTGAGTAAGTTTATTAGTAAATTCATCTTAATCATTTTTAGTTGATGTAAAAACTTGTCAATATGTCTGTCCCTCCGCACTGTCACCCTCCTGACTTTGTAGTGACATGCATACAAATGTCTGTGGGAGCACAGATTGTTTGTGCTGGACTGTAATCACAGCATGTGGGGGACAGCAGCAGGCGGATCTCTGTGAGTTCAAAGTCAGCCTGGTCTGCATTGCAAGTTTCAGGCCAGCCAGGGCTACACAGTGAGATCCTGTCTCAACCCAAAAGATATCTATGAAAACACAACATCAGTTTCCCTGCTTGACTACTTCTTCCCAACAAGATGATAACAGGCTTGCCTCCTGCTTTGATTTTAGTGGATGTCTTAGGTTTTTCACTCTGACAAATTTGTTGCTTCAGTAACGGAAAGAGTAAAAGAACCAGTGTACAGAAATTCAAACATCAAAAAGATCAAGTTATTTCATATGCCAATTTTGAAACAGGCACTAGTACTGCATTTGATGAATTGGAAGTGGGTAAGGTACATTTGAACTACAGATAAATAACAAATAGCATCATTAGTGTAAACATGTCTCTGATATTGCAGGTAAAAATTTCGATCAATTTATGAATCTGTGAACTTGAGAGGTTGAAGCAGGAGGATTACAACATCAAGGCTAGCCTGGGCTTCATGGGGAAGGTCTGTCTCAAAAAAATATATATCTTTTTATCTCTATTTTTTAAAAAAGCTTAATATTTTGTGGGTTTTGATGTTGTTTTTAAACCTCATAATTGTAAATTATAGACATTGTTGGTTGTAGAACTAGCTTAAATAGCTGTCGCTTTCCATACTAGTCCGTTTACATTTTCCTTATATTTCAGGATTTAAGAATTAAAGTGTATTGAAACCTTTCTATTTGTTGTCTATCTGCTCATGCAGATATGCGAGCACACACAGACACACACACAGACACACACACAGACACACACACAGACACACACGCACAGATACACACACAGACACACACGCACAGATACACACACAGACACACACGCACAGATACACACACTCACACAGTATCCAAAACACAAGAGGAAATACTTGTGCTGTCACCCTGCCATTCTCTGTCCCTTTCAGACACATCAGGCTCCAGACTGAGAAGCAAGTGACAATAATAGATCTGCTGTCCTATGCCCACCTTTATCTTGGATGATAACCCACCACCACTGGACCAGCCAACTCCCCCTCCCCTTTAGCTCCATGGCAGCACCACACCCCAGCCAGGGATGTTACTGTTTCTCTACTTCGCACACTAGATGGTTCTCTGTCAGAAGGAGGGCGGTCACCTGCCATCTCATAGCTGCTACGGGAAGGACAAAGCTAACAGGGTTTTGTGAAAGTTCCACGTGACATTCTTTTTTTAGCACAAAAGAGGCTCCACTTTTCATGAAACCATGGAAACCAAACAGGAAGCTCTTTCACTTACTTATTTTTCCGTGCCAGAACATCAGTCTCAGAAATGTGAAGGACAGACATGGAAGCACAGGACTCACACTGCCAGAGTCACGTGGTCTTGGAGCTGACTTGACACGCAGGGCCCCTGGCAGGTGGGACGGGCAGCAGGCAACTGGAGCCCTATCCCAGAGGGCTCCTTCTGACTCCATCCTTTCGCCTCTGGGCAGCACCTGGCCTAATGCCCACCCTCTTGGCTGGCTCTGCCTTCCATGAGTGAACTTCTCCAGCGCATCTCCTGTTGTGACAGCTGAGCCACAGGGGCAGTGACTGCTTCTCTTCCTACCTTGCCTGCTTGCCTGACTTCCCAAAGGGACCCCACGTACCACATTTGTAATTTTGCACAGATATTACAGGTTTGAGGGCATAGGTGGTTCCTAATTCAGGAAGAATCCTGTGGTCCTGGATGTAAAGTCACCTTGTGGACTAAAGGTGACAATGTCCAGAGTGCCTATTGCTTCCTGTTGTGCAAAAGGGGAAGACAGAATCGAGGACACCTGTTGTCCCCCTCACTGGCCCACAGCCATGGACTAAAGGGGTACAACTATGACAGGGAACCCTGATTGCTCTTCGAGCTGATGAGGGAGGGGGACTTGATCGGGGGAGGGGGAGGGAAATGGGAGGCGGTGGCGGGGAGGAGGCAGAAATCCTTAATAAATAAATAAATTTAAAAAGAAAAAAAAGAGTGCCTGTTGCTTGGCGCCCCCTTGTGGACTAAACAGGACTGAAAAAGTCAAGATGCCTGTGGAGTACCACTTCCGTGTGATTCTGTGTCACAGATGGCACACTGTGGCCTTCTCCAGCTTTTCCTTAACAGGGGATGGTCAGCGCTCGGAAGTGCCTTCTTTGCATAGATAACACTGTTTCCCGGGTTAAACCTCTAATTACAGATAGGGCTCGGCTTGCCATAGAGCTGATGCTCTTGGATCTTATGGTCTTTTCTAATGGCTGTTGAGCTGGGCTCCGAGGGCATGCTTCATTTGACAGGCACGGGTGCTCCGTCCAGGCTGGAAATGTCCCATTGCCTGCTGCTCCAAAAACCTGGGTGTGGTCCCAGCCAGTTGGAGTAAAGGCTTTCAGGTGGCTACACACTGGGTCTGAGTGGTCATCTCTGGGGGGGGGGGGGTCCCTGTAACAGTGTGACCGTAAGACCTGCCGTGTACAACTGTCTAACTGACTAAAGCCAAAGAAACTTTGGAAGCAGTTCTAGGCAAGCCTGGGTCGCTCTTGCCAGGATCTGGGGCGGTCTTGTGAAGTACGTGGGAGCTATGTCAAGAGTGCCTGTTGTCCCCTTGTGGACTGTCCTAGCTAGGGTGACTACTGCTATGATGAAATACCATGGCCAGAGCAAGTTGGTGACACAGGGATTTATTAGGCTTCCAGCCCCACATCAGAGTCTACCAGTGAAGGAAGTCGGGACAGGAACTCACACCGGGCTGAACCTGGAGGCAGGAACGGGTGCAGAGGTCGTGAAGGGGAGCTGCTTACTGGCTTGCTCCCCATGGGTTGCTTAGCTAGTTTTCTTATAGAACCCAGGACCACCAGTCCAGGCATGGCACCCCCCACAATGGACCAGACTAGATGGGAACGACAATGTCAAGAGTGTTTTTTCGCGCCCTCACAGACAAAAGGTTTTGAAAGACAAAGTCAAGAGTGACTTTTGCCCCCTCCCGCCATGAACTAAATTGAACAACAGTGTCGAGAGTGTGTGTCACCTCCTCGTGAACTGAATGGGAACAATTTCAAGAATGCCTGTCACCGCTAGTGGACAAAATGTGAATGATAACGCCAAAAGCACTTGTCAATTTGTCCGAGACTAACCGGGAACAGCAATGTTGAGTGCCCAGGACCACGCAGGGGTGGATTTGGAAATCTGGCTCAATCAAGAGCCCAGCTTGGAGTGTAACTGGCCTTAGGCGGTCGCTGGCTATTCCCACTGCCCTCACCCCACTTTGGACGCATCTACCTCCGGGACTACTGAGCTCATCATCAGAGAACCCACCCACCCCAGTCATTTACAGTACTGGAAAACACATGTGAATAGTGGCAGACTTCAGCCCCATCTGGGAACACACTGATTCTCAGCAGGAGCTTGCCCTGTCCTTCCTTGTATGTACAGCAGTGGGGTGAGTTGAAGGCAGCGGGGTGACAAGGGGTGGCAATGGAGGATGTGTAGGTCAGTGTGATCCATCACTATATTTGCAGATTTCCTGTGATGTGTAGGGAATACGGAAGACAACTCAATTATGCCACATTATGAAAGGATACCTTTTAGTTATTCTGTTTAAGGGACATTTCTATAATACTAGAATCACTAAGGTATTTACAACAATATTTTAGAGATCGCAAAGGCAATGGAACAAACATATTGAGAATCCGCCTCTTTATTGCTAAAAGAATGGCTGAGAAGTAACGGTGGCTGTGGTCAGCATAGGCAGTTGAGATGTTGGTGGCACAAGAAGAAGCCATTCCCATCTTGCTCCGGGACTAGGGTGACACTGAAATCTTCAGAGACAGATGTTCTAGGGCCCAGATGGTGCATTTCTGGTCCTCCTCCCATTTTTTCTGTGTGCAATGCTCCTAATCTTAAATTAGTCCTGCACGTGGAAGGATAAGGGACCGCATTAGTACACTAAAAAGCATGCGGATAAAACAAACAAACAAAAAAAACCCAACTGACATTTGGTTGAATTTTTTGGTAGGTACTCGGGATTGAACCTAGGGCTTCAACTATGCCAGGACAAGTGCTTTATTCCTGAGTTATAGGCTCAACCCAATTTGTGAGATCGTAGAGTCCATACAAAGAAGCCCTTCATTTCATGCTGTTCTAATTCAGTGAGGGACTGAGGGTATAGTAACTGCTCAATGTGTGTGAACTCTGGCTTCCAATCACGGAGCTACAGGGGAAAGGCCAGAAGAACCCTGTTAGGACGGAAAACACTGCGCCCTTCCTTCAGCAAACCCCAGGGAGCACCAGGAAACGTTTCAGGCTCTGTAGTAGATACTGGCCATTCAGTTTGTATATAGGGTGAGGCAAAGGGCTCTTTCTGAATGCTGCCTCGTTCTCCTGGGCCACTAGAGGGAGCACTTCTCCCTTTTAAGTATGTGGCCTGCAAATTCAGCACTACTCATGGCCAGGAGCTCCACAATAGCAATAGCAATATTAACAAAGAGAACCAACTGTTCCAGGAAGGAAAATGAGGACCACGCTCACATCCAGGACACTTTCACAATGTAGTTCTGATGATGCTCAGAAAGCAGAGCAGGCGAGGTGTGGGACAAGCCTTTTGGAGACATTCATGTTAAGATGTCTGAATTTTAAAACACAGTCCTTCACCTTCTTTGTGGCATGTGGGTCACTCTGCCCTCAGAGGGCCATTGAGAGCACACTAGGTAAACTGAGGGCAGGACAAAGCAGCTTGGCAATTATCAGCTTCTCCATTCCAGGGCTGCTTTGAACTCCTCAGAAAGCGAATGCCGTACTACGCACTGTGCCCTGAGCACCCTGAGCCAAACCTGGCTTAAGCCTGGAGTGTAGCCTTGGGATGTACGTAGCCTTAGGGGCCTGAGAACAGCTGGTGTTCTAGAGACGCGACCTCCCCAGTCTTCAGGGCCTTTCCGTTAGTGAGCACACAAGAGGGAACTCAGAGATACACCTAATGCCATTATCCCTATGCTCCTTTGAATCTTTTACTTTCCTTCTTCCCAGAAGAACTCCTGTACAGCTTGGACTTTCCCCTGCTCTCACGCGACCACTTCTGAGTCCAGTGAGCTGCAAATCCACTTACCTCTGCCCGAGAAAAATGGAAAAAATATTCCAAACTACCACAGGTATGAATTTAACCCACAGTGAGGTTTAGCCCCCACCATCAACCAATCACACAAAACAGTTCTTCATGATGCCTGACAGGGATGAGGAAAACGATCTGATGTCAGAAAGACATTCACTACCAACATAAATGTGTGGGTTTGAGGCGTGCGCGTCTGTCTGCTTTTATTTGAGGCGGGGTCTGATGTGGCCCAGGCTGGCCTTGAACTCCTGATCTTCACCTCCAGGGTCGTGGTATTATGGGTAAACACCATCATATGTGGACTCTTCATATATCAGGAAGACACACCAAGATGTACCAGACAATTTAAATTCAGGTCTGCCATTCACTACTTTGCTTTACCAGCAAGGTAGTGAATTTGAAGCAGCAATGCCAGGAGAAGCAGGCATTGTATGCTCTCCCCATCCCATCACTACAATGGCTGAAGATTTACAAATTCCCTCCTTCCTCTTAGAATTTATGCTTAAATTTACTATCGGAAATAATAACACAGAGCTCATAGATTCATAAATTTGGGTGATTTCTTCTATTTTTGCTTGTGAGCCTAGCCTTTAGCGGCGGAGCCATCTCTCCAGGTCAAACTTAGGGGATTTCTACATCATTCTTTACCCCAATATTATGTAAAGGGCAGTAATATTCTTTTTCCCTTTAGGAAGCCACGTTCTCACATGCTGGGGCTTTCTGACTCCATTTTGTACCCACAGAGTTTAAAGACCCTCCCCAAACCTAGAGACTTCAACAACAGCCCACCAACTCAATATATCTAGGACAAAGGTATTCAAGATCTCAGGTGAGTTTTAGAATGGCTATCCTGCCAAACGGCTTTTTTTTTTTTCAGATTACCGACCTACATTCAGGACTCACTTACACCCATCCATCTTGCGAGATCCTTCCTAAAAGGAAAAACAAACAAACAAACAAAACACATTCAGTATGTGGCCCTGTGGATGAAATTAAAGCAGGCACAGTATATTTCATGTTCATGCTTCAATGTTTGTCCTATCAACCCCTCCTCCTGCCCCCAACAGTGTTTGCAGCATCCACCTTGAGGCTTAATTTACCCTGAGTTCTCCCACCACCACCCGGTACCAACTTAAAGGGGAAGCCAAAAAAATAAAATCATTCATCAAAATACATCATGGTCCAATGTAATTTAAAGACACACAAAGCAATCAAGAGATGAACAGATATAAAATTTCAAGCAAAGGCAGAACTCCAACCTCAGGCTTCTCACTCTGCTCTGGCAAGACCTTGCCTTGCTGCAGTCTAACCGGACTCGTTTAAATACAGCAAGAAAGTAGTTTCCTTCGCGGCTGCCCTAGCTTTCGTCATACCCCAACCCCCATTTGCAGGAGGATAGAGTTGGGCAGTCTAGAGTTGCCAGGTGGCCTTTCTTTCAAGAGGGGATAAGGGGGCCCTGGGAGAGAACCAAGATCACCTTGAACTAACATGTGTTCTCTGAAAACTGCCCACTAGGGGCAAGGTAAGGCGTGTCTGCATACCTTGCTGGCTCAACTGTGCTGGAGAATGGTCTCCCATTGCTCCAGCTGCCGCTGGGTGAACCGAAGTTGGTGGCGGGCCATTGACCTCTCCGGAGGCTTTAGGCTTTTCTGGCTCTCCGTACCCTCAGCAACCAGCTCCATTTGCTCTTGCTCCACGCCACTTCCGCTGGTGCCACCATTCTTCTTCCCATCACCCACAGGACCTGGAGCATCAGGACCAAAGGGGCCTCCTTTTTCTCCTTTTAATTCTTCTCCTTCACTGTCTGCTCCCACTCCTCCCACTCCAGGTTGGCCCCGTACACCTTTCTTCTCTCTCCCCTCTCCAGCCTGAAAGATCATCTGTGCGTTCATATCTGCAAAAGAGGAAACAGCCAGAGAAAGCTCAGGGCATCAGGGCTCAGTGTGCACGAAAAGGAGAGACAAAGCACTGAAGAGCTATGTATAAAGTGAGCTGACGGTGGGTGCTGTTGCTTCGCTCATTCCCTTCTGCCAGGGATATTTGCTTCCCGGCGATCACTAAAACACCAATTCCATACCGGTACTGACCCTGCTGCTCTTCCTGGTCCTCCTTGACTCCCAGGCAGAGTAAGCAGGTGATGGCCCGACTGCAGCCTTGAGATGCCATACTCTGATGAGTCGATGAGGACGTACGCTCCTGCTGATGCTGGTGTCCGGGGACCAGAATGAGAGAGCTGCGCTCCTCAACCTGAAAGGGCTCTCCTCAGGCCCAATTTAGTTTCCAATGTATCCAGTCCTAGGCTTGTTGGCTCTGCTTTCTGCTCCCCGGTGGTTCCTGTGGGTTGAGCCTTCGAGGCACAGAGGCAGCGGCAGCTTAGGGGTGTAATGAGCACGACGTGCCTGCAAGAAGGGGACAGCATGCGGGTATGTGGGTGTGCAAAACCTGAGACGCCAGGTCACAGCTCAGCGGACAGCTCTGACTTTGGTAAAATATGCAGCGAGGCATAAAGGTCTCCAGAGGTCACACCGGGTATTTCTTTGCCTCCCGTTAATTCAGACAGTTCAGTACCAGCTCTTTCCTGGCGAGATAGCTCACCAAGACTAGAGCAATCCTCTGACCCAACACCTGAAGGCCTAAGTTCTGTTCACACACGCCGATGGCCACATAGAAAAGTGACTTAGCTGTTTTGTTTCATTTTGTTTTGTTGGGGTTTCTAGACAGGGTTTCTCTGTGTGTAGCCCTGACTGGCCTGGAACTCGCTCTGTAGGCCAGGTTGGCCTCAAACTCAAAGATGCCTCGCCTCCTCCCCCCACCCCCCGCCCCTGCCCAGTGCAGGGTGGCGTGCGCCACCGCCACCAACACCCGCCTCAAAGGTGGCTCTTTAACAATCCGTTTAAAACCCAGTATTCCCCTGGAGAGAAGCGGGGGGGGGGGGGGGGGGCAGATGGTGCCCATCCCTGGCTCATTCTGCGACCCTTCACCATGCCTCCCCCAGCACATGGGCCTGGAGGCTGGATGATTCTCTTTATGGTTCCTCTTTTCCAGCTGGGACTGCAGTAGCAATCTTGCAGGCTAGACAGAAGGATGAGATGATGAACAGTGGGGAGCTTGCGCAAGTAGCTGCAGCTTCAGTAGAGGCAGGGGAAAAAAAGAAAGGGAAGAAGTGGGGGGGGGGGCATAATCACTCACAACTAACAACAGAAACCACGAGGACAGTGGCCCTAGAAGTAGGGACCCAAAAACGTGACCACCAGCAAGAGCAGCCAATCCCTGAGGACATAAAGGGTCTTCGGAACACACAGCTTCCCCACCGCCATACCAGCGTTCACCTGATCACAGCGGTGGGCACTGGAGAATAAGCTCCAAGAAGATCATTACGCACCGCCTGTGGGCACAGTAAGCAGATTGCATTGCCTGGTGACCAGTTCGCAGGGAGCATGTGCTAGTCCAGCACAGGGTTGAACTCTATACGGGTCCCTCTCCCCCTGAAACAGAAGCACCTGCAGGGCTCCAGGCTGCCCGGCCCCCTTCTCTAGGAGTTCGGAGCCTGGGTCAGAGTGAGCGCCTTGTCAGCTGGGAATGAAGGCGCTCTCGTCTGTGCTCTGCTGAATCAAGTTGGAGATTTGAGCTGAGGATGATGTTATACCCTTACGAACCCTGCACTCTGGACATAGAAACAGGAAGTGCTAAAGGCCAGCCTGAGGTACACGAGACCCTGGAAACAAATAAGAAAGCCATCGCATCGAACTCACAGAGATCCGCCTGCCTCTGCCTCCCGAGTGCCTCGAAAAATCAAAAAAAAAAAGTCATCGCATGCCTTTGCAAAACTGCACTCCTTCCTCTGTGGGAGTCTGTCAGAGGCGTTATTGTGTATCGTCCTGGAGCCGATCTAACAGATTTTCTTTCCTGGCTCTGGAATGACTGTGTTTTGTCCTGGTAGTTTTGTTACTGGGGAATGGAGCTCCATTTGGGCCATATCTACCTGTGATGATTCAAAGTACTTTCCCATTTCCTTATGCAGAGGTGACTAATCATAGATCCTTACACTCAAAGGTGGCTATGTGAAGCTGTAGAAAATCATGAGTTAGAAGGAGAGAGAGCACGAGCAAGGAACTCAGGACTGCGAGGGGTGCACCCACACACTGAGACAATGGGGATGTTCTTCTGGGAACTCATCAAGGCCAGCTGGCCTGGGTCTGGAAAAGCCTGGGATAAAACCGGACTCGCTGAACATAGCAGACAATGAGGACTACTGAGAACTCAAGAACAATGGCAATGGGTTTCTGATCCTACTGCACGCACTGGCTTTGGGGGAGCCTAGGCAGTTTGGATGCTCAACTTACTAGACCTGGATGGAGGTGGGGGTTCCTTGGACTTCCCACAGGACAGGGAACCCTGATTGCTTTTCGGGCTGAGGTGGGGGGGACTTAATTGGGGGGAGGGAGAGGGAAATGGGAGGCGGTGGCGGGGAAGAGACAGAAATCTTTAATAAATAAATAAATTTAAAAAAAAGAAAATCATGAGTTATATAAAAAGCTGTTTGGGGGAAAAAAAAAAGCAAACCGGGGGAGAACATCGGGATGATGCTATCAGCTAAGCCGCTCACGCCCTCCTGGGAATGCAGCGATGGAAGAAGCCTTTTTAGATCAGCAGAGCAACACAGCCAGCCCCTGAGGCTGTTTCCCAAGCCACAGCCTGGGATCAGAGAGAGGCCTGGCTCAGAAAACAAGATAAGAACTCTGTGTTCTCAGACGGGCAACGCAACGCCAGCTGGGGAAGCAGGAAGCTGAAGGTTGCTGAGCTGCCTCACTCCTCCCTCAGTTTACCTAGTGTACTCAGTAGCAGTATGAGGGCAGAGTGACTCTTATGTCACAAATAAAGGAAGCAGCAATGTTCTCACCTACTCTTGAGCCTTTCCACACGGGTATTTCCGAAAGGCTTCCCAAAGACATCTGGCCAAACTATTTTAACATCCTTAAAGCTAAATCAGAAAACCAGTAGGTGGAGGTGTGGGGATCTGGGACTATATCTCAGAAGTTGAGTGCTTGCCTAGAATTTTATTCATTAGGCCTTGGGTTCAATCACAAGCACCAGCACACACACTACAACTCACACACACGCACTATCAGAGGCTACTGAGTACCAGCCTTAGAGCTCCCTCAGAACAGGATGTCTACAGCCAGAGAAAACTGGCTGGGAAAAGGGATCTAAAGGGTAGAAAAAACCGACTCAAGCACCTTTCTTCTGCAGGTTAAGTTATTCCTTGGGCGAGGAAGAAAAAAGGAACGTTCTCCATAAGGTTTTCAGTTTATAGAGGCGTACAGACAAGTTAGCAGTTCCACAGGCGGTGACAACAGCATCAAACACGCATTTTAGAGTCCCAGAGGCAGGTAAGGGAGGCTTCTTACATCTCAGAGTGGGGTAGTGGCTGTGAAGCTCCTGGCAGATATCAGGAGGATTAGTTAAGAATGGGACTTTAAATTACAAATTCTAAAATACAGAATTCTAAGGCGTTCTCGCGCACTAACTACAGTCTTTAACTGTAACTAGGAGTTTATGGTTGATAATTGTAGGAAAATGCAGCAGCGCTGCTGTGCTTTCTAAACATTTCCACTTCCCTGGCAGCTGGGAACTCACCTTTGGTAGCCATAGCAACCTGTGGGCCTGGGAGGAAGGCAAGATGCTTGATTTGTACCTAGCTGCCTGAGAAAAATAAGAAAAAAAAAAAAAAAAAAAAAAAAAAAAACCTCTTTAAAGATTTTGCTTTCAGCTCCAGCAGGGTACCTGCCAGTACCCAGTGAGAATTTCTTTCCCTGAGGCTGGGTTAGTGACTCAAGCCTTTTTCATGTATCTCTAGGGGTAAAAACAGAAACAGTTAATTTTCCTGAGCTATGATCTTACGTTAATTGAAACCAAGGTGAAGAATAAATACAGACTATTAGTAGCTTGTTGGGTTAGAGCAAAAGGCCAGTAGATTCCTCCACCTTCCTGAGTCTGCTGCTAGAGAATTCAGGCCCACCCAGACTCTCTTGTCAGGAGAGCAGACATACTGTCTCTCCTGTTCAGTGCCTCCTCTTTGGGGCTCCTTTCCTGTCAACGAGTCCTGTCAATAAGGGTAATTGTGGGGACTAACTTAGCAGATTTGACTATTAGAACAAAGCTTTGGCTGAGTGATTGCTTTCACACCAGGGCTTCACGGTGTGAGAGAGGGGATCCAGGTGCCCACACAGGAAGAAATTATCTCAACAAATGATTTACATACTGCTGGGATATTATAGAAGGGAGAAACAGCATGATTCCACAGGATTTCTACAGAATTGACAGTAACTTATCCAAAAGACAGGCGTTCCCAGACATCTGCAAACTGGGATCTCCACCAGATTACATTCCTGCGCATTTGTCTCTTGGTCTGCCAGCTGTACTTTTGCTGTGCAGACTTGTGGGATTGTGGCAATTCACCATAACCCACACACCACAGCACACACACACACACACACACACACACACACACACACACACACACACCAGTACTGAAGTCAAGGGCCTAAGCCCAGCCCATAGCACGTTTATCTCCCTGAGGTATTGGTTATGTTTTCCACTCTGACCACTGCTAACCCGGGATCTTCTGAACATGCATACACCATTGCCCTGGATTTTTCAGACAACATACTTACAAAGACAAAAGATGCCAATTAGTAGCATAATAGAGAGAACGAAGTATCATGCAGTAAGAGGAAGCCTAGGGGAAAGCCCAAATGGATGATCTTATGGAAACCTCATCAAGTAGGATAGTGAGAAGATGGAATAGTTTGGCAGGTCTTACTTGTATTTGGAGAGTAGGTTCCTCTCCACATCAATGACCTGAAGCAATTCATTAGCTACACTGAATTCTCTCCTGAAAGAAAGCAGTGCAATTTTTAGGAACCAGATGCAGCAGCCAAGAGGGCCGAAGGTACAAAGAGTCCAGGTAACCAAAATGATTGAATTGTATATGGAAGAATAGGCCAGTCCCCTGTGCTGGAGAGTTCAGTAGGAGGTGGGGTATTCCAGGCAGGAGGACCCTGTAATGGGTAGGGACTGAAGGATGCAGAGAGAAGCTGGCAGCCATTCTCCACTTCCACATGTTAAATGGGCACCTCAGCCTTTTGTTTCAGGTTTGGAACTGAACAAAACTAGTAAAATTGAACGAGACAAAATACTAAGTCTATTCTAAGCCGTGAACACAGTTGATACCAACTGAGGTTTTTTTTTGTTTTTTTCTTTTTTTTTTTTTTAAAGACTGTGTATCATAGCTTCAGCTGTCAACTTACGCACCTAGGAAGAGGGATTCTCGACTGGGAAATTGCCTCCATCATATTTGCCTGCTGGCAGTCTGTAGGGGCATTTTCCTGGCTGGTAATTGAAGTGGGAGGGTCCAGCCCACCATGGAAAGAACCATTCCTAGACAAGTGAGCCTGAATTCTACAAGAAAGGTAGATGACATATTAGACAGGGTATGGGGCAGACGGAAGGAAAACAGACCTGAAGAGAATCATATTTCATTGTGTACACATAGGAAACTGTCAAGAATAAAGGAACTTTTAAAAAATGAAGGTGTTGCTGCCCTTAGCTGTCAGGAACATATGCATTAAAGCTACTTTAATATTTCATCTTATCCCCCATCTGAATGGCTAAGATTAAGGAAAAAAAGCAAAGGAGGGTTGGGAAATGAGGGATCCCAATGCTCTGTTGGTGGAAATGAAAATTGGGGCAGCCCCTGTAGAATTGGTGTGCCCACTCTTCACAAAAGTAGAAATTGGTCTACCATACAACCCAGCTACACCACTCCTGGGCATGTATCCCAAGAACTCCATTTCCCACCACAGAGACACGCACATCAGCGTTCATGGCTGTTCCATTAACAATAGTTACAATATGGAAGCAGCAGAGATGTCCATTAACTAATGAATGGACGCTGAAAATATACTATGCAGCACGCCGCTACTGCCAGCAGAAGAGACGACTGCAACAGGATCCTTCTCAGAACACCCTTTATTGGAGCACTTACACTTGAGGTTTGAAAGAGGCAAGAAGACCCCGTCCCCGTGGAAGCAGAAGAATATATACGGTGCCAGACAAAGCCCTGACGTGTCATCAACCCAATGGCTCAGGCCAGAATGGAGCGATAAACGTGTTAAATAATGATTGGCCAGATCAGATGGCCAGATCGAAAGACTCCCCGCGCTGGAGGGGGGAGCTTGTGCGCATGCGCACAAGTTCTCTCAAGTTTGACGTGGAACAGCAAGCGGCGCCCAGGCTCCGTGCCCACGACATGACAGCGCCATGGTGCGCGCTACATCTGACAGCGCCATGGTGCGCGCTACATCTCCCCCTTTTATATTTTAAAGCAGAAACCCGATCTAGTTTGAGACCTCATGATGTCCCCAACGATCAAGGGTTAGGGTGCGCTGTGCGCGTCATGCTGTGTATCCTCTCATGTGCAATGGCAGCAAGGCCTATGAGGTGCAAGGACTACCAGCACGTTTAAAAAACATTGAGAACTGGGTGTGCCTGTCCCAGTGCAATGTCTCTATCGACTTGGGGTGCGGAGGCCACATCCAGTTATAGGTCATGCTTGAGGCTAGCCAGCCAGACCTGAGGGGAGATGCCATGTTCGAGGGCAGCAAGGGCCTGGACTATAATTGCTTTGTTCCGAGCTTGCCGTGCACGAAATCGGCGCAGAAGCCAAAGGCAGAGAAACACGCCGAGGCAACATATGGCACCGAATACGCCAACCCCCACCCACTCCTTAAAGAAAGAAAAAGCGGATTGCAGCCAATCAGTAAATTGTCCAAGGGTTATGGGCTGTATACGAGTATCGTTCAAGGTAGCAATCTGTAACAGCTGGTCCTGGATCAGGTTCTCCGCTTCCTTGGACCAGTTGCCGGCAAAGAATTCGCCTAGGATCTTTGATTCATTTCTGGAATTATCAAAAGAAAGTGGGGTTATGCATACATGCTTTTGATACGAAATGCAACCCATTTGAACCAAATCAGCCAAATCATTAATTTGACTTTGTAAAAAATCAATTCTTTGATTAGCTGCCACTATGCCTGACAGCATGTGTCTATTTATTCTGCTTTGAGTATCCAGCACTGTAGCGGCCTCTGCAACCACATTATTAATGGTATCTGCAGTTTGTACTTGATTGGTCATAGCCACTGCTGCGGTAACCGCGGCAGCCGCTGACACTGCTATCGCTGTTACTATAGCGACGGTGAGTCCAAAATCCCTTTGTTCTCGTAAAAGAGTAACGAGTGGGAATGCATCAGGATCCGTTTTAACAGGAACTGGCACGAATGTTGGTATCCTCATAACCACTACAAGGTTCCATGAAGCATTCCAGCATTGAGCTAGAAAGCAATCGGTACTCCTGCAATCTACCTCTTGGGTAGCATTAGTAATATTAGTTAGCAGAAACACAAAAGGAGAAGGCACACACACTGGTGCTGCCGCCAAGGTAGTATTGGCCAGCTCCTCCTCCTGAAGTACACGAAGTCGCCTACCAAGGGATGTTTCGGTTACTATACCAGAAACATTAATCAGCCGGGCGGTGAGCTTTTGGATTTGGGCTAAGGCGGAAATGTCTGCTGTTGCTCCTGCCTCATTGGAAACCAACCATTGATACCAGGACCACCCATCCCCTATGGTTGAACTTTTGTTTGACTGATTATAAAAATATCTCTTCATAGACGGAGAAAGGGAGAATCCCTGTGAAATCTGTAACTCCTCCCATGTCCTGCCCTGACAGGCAGTATAGGTGGGAGGGAAAGAAAAATCTGGGACACAATGTGGGGATGCTTTAAATTCAGTGCTATTATAATCTCTAAGAGAGGGATCTTTCATAGGCACCAACAATGTGGTATTCATAGCCAAGGTGGTAACGTTAACTGAAGTTGCATTACTGGATGTACCACCGCCTGATTGGGCACCCTGAACAATCTGATTTAAAGCTGATGCCAATATGCCTATATTCACCTGACTATAAAGCAAGGGATCCATCCAATTAACCAAATTCTTTTGTTTTAACAGAATGCATGGGGTTTTATGTTCCAGGGAAAAACAAAAGGTCCCATGAAGCACAACTTTAGTTGAATTAAATCGTTCTATCTTATCATCTCTTGGGACCATACAAGGGGCTTCCATATCACATGAGGTGGAAATCAAGGTGGGAATAATAGAGGAATTAGCGTGAACAGGCATAGGTATTGGCCATGCCCTGGTTACTGCCCACAGTTGCGTCATTTTCATCTGTATCATTGGCGTCCACAGGAGGAGAATCAGCACCACGAGAGTCGTCTTCATTGTCCTGTATCCGTTTCAGCTCTAGTGTCAGTCTTGCCGGGACCCAAACCGGTTGTTCCTGGCCCTGCGGAAAAATACAAACAGCTCCCCTGGATCTAGCAATCACTGGATCCGGGCCACACCATGTGTTATTTAACACATCTTTCCACTTTACTTCAACGTTTTCGGTGGGTAGAGCCCCAGCATGTCGGCTGGCCGCTGATCGTCCCTGATCATCAAGGTTTAAAAAATTCAGAGTGAAAGTAGCTAGGGATATGGCATTCTTGGGTGAATAGCCCTGGGCTACTCCCCCTTTTTGTTTTTGTAACATTTCCTTTAACGAGCGATTAGCCCGTTCTACAATGCCTTGCCCTTGTGGATTGTACGGCAGGCCAGTGTGATGGCAAACACCCATCTGAGAGCAAAACTGCTGAAAGGTTTTGGAGGCATACGCAGGACCATTATCAGTTTTTAAGTGTTTGGGTTTACCCCAAGCGGCCCATGCCTCCAGGCAATGAGTTATAACATTAACCACCTTTTCACCTGTAAAGGGTGATGCATGGATCACACCAGAACAAGTATCGACTGATACATGCACGTATTGCATACGACCAAAACTAGGTACATGGGTGACATCCATTTGCCAGAGGTCACCTGGCAGCAGGCCTTTTGGATTGACTCCAACATGTGGGGGGTGGTTAAAAGGGACACAGGCCTGGCAAGATTTAACTATGTCCCTAGCCGCTTGTCTAGGAATTTTAAATTTAAGTGTTAGTGTTCTGGCGGGCACATGATATAACTCGTGAAATTGGCGTGCTGCTGAAAAAGGAGATGATGTTATCATTGGAAAAGCTCGGGTGGCTTCGTCGGTGCGAGCATTGGCCTCTGCAGCACACACCTGGCAGCAGTGTGTGCGCTCGTATATGAGCCATGTGAAAAGGATGCGACCTCTTTCTAATAGTATCACGTATGGACAACAAAATGGAGACCACGGGGCTCCTGTCAGAGATCATTGCAGAAGATTCAAGTTGATTTATAGCATTGACCACATAATGGGAATCTGAGTAAATATTAAGAGGACCTGTAAAGGTGAGAAACACCTCCAGAACCATTTGACACTCTACTAGTTGTGGCCTATTTGGCTCAAAATGTTTAATGACTGTCTCCCCTCCCTGGACAACATAGGCTCCCACACCAGAACTTGACCCATCAGTATATACAGTGACTGCATTATCCAAGGGGCAAGGCTTGGTCACCTTAGGAAAAATAACTGGATGATTCATGACAAAATGTAACAGTTTATCGGATGGATAATGATTATCAAACCTTCCAGAAAATGCACAGACAAGAACAGCCCAATCATCTAGTGTTGCACTCAAGACTTGTATTTGTTTAGGGGAATATGGCTGGATCAACAACTGTGGTTGCATAGCAAAATGTGTTAAAGACATCTTTATACCCATCATGGCAATAGACACCACAGCCGTGGGATAATACTCAATTGTTTTGCGGATGGAGGCATGAGCATGTATCCATAACAAAGGCCCATCTTGCCAAAGGACAGCTGTGGGTGCTGACTTAGTATGCAAAACACACAACACTAATTGTTTATTTGCATCATATCGTCTTAACTGTGCATTCTGAATGGCCTGTTCAACCCTCACCAAGGCCTCTCTTGCATCCTGTGTCAGCATTCGAGGGGACGTCACTCTTGGGTCTCCCTCCAAAATTTTAAATAGGGGTCTCAACTCAGCTGTAGTGAGCCGAAGGTACGGCCGAAGCCAGTTGATATCACCTAGCAATCTTTGAAAATCATTAAGTGTTTTAAGATTGTCAAGTCTCAGACTTATTTTCTGCGGTCTTATAGCTTGTGGGGTTGTAATAGCTTCCAGAAATCGTCCCACCTCTTCCTTCTGTACCTTTTCAGGAGCAATTTCCAGCCCACATTTCCTAAGTGCATCAACGGTGGTAGAAAACGCCAAATCAAGCACATCATTAGTAGGGGCAGCTATCAAGATATCATCCATATAATGGCATAATCTCAAATTTGGAAATTTTAAGCACACTGGCTCCAAGGCCTTTTGAACAAACAACTGGCACATGGTAGGACTATTGGCCATTCCTTGGGGCAAAACCCTCCATTGATACCTTGCATCAGGTTGTTCATGACTAACGGATGGAATTGTAAATGCAAACCGAGGACAATCCTCCTTGTTCAAGGGTATCAAGAAAAAGCAATCCTTTATATCAATAATAATGATCGGCCAATCTCTAGGAAGGCTAGAAAGCAAAGGCAATCCCCTTTGCACTGATCCAAATAACTGCATTTGCTGATTAACTGCTCTAAGGTCATGTAGGAGCCTCCATTTCCCTGATTTTTTCTTGATCACAAAAATAGGCGTATTCCAAGGAGATTGAGACATCTCCAGGTGCCCCAGAGCAAGTTGCTCTTTTACCAATTCTTGTGCTGCCTCCAATTTTTCTCTAGAGAGGGGCCACTGAGGGACCCAGACCGGGATGTCAGTGGTCCAGGGTATAGGGATGGCATCCTCAGTGGCCCCTAGGAAAAACCCAGGCCTTGACGTCCAGGACTCATTGAAGGCATAATCGGTTCAGGGGTGCCCTGAAGCCCCTTCCCTAGTCCCTTGCCCGGAACATATCCGGACTGCAGCATTAACTGTTGACTAACATCTGAATACTGTGTAACAAGTTTTATTCTCATCTGACTCAAAACATCTCGCCCCCATAAGGAAATGGGGAGATCAAGCACGAAAGGTTGAAATAGTCCCTTTTGGCCTTCTTCATATGTCCAAGTTAATTCTTTAGCACTGACCTTTGGTGTATTGGCATACCCCAGGCCCTGTAATGTTTGAGATGATAGCTGAAGAGGCCACCGCTTCGGCCAATCCCCTTCTCTAATAATGCTGCGGTCTGCACCTGTGTCCAGCAGTCCTTGAAACGTTTTGCCTTCTATATTAAGGGCTATAATCGGCCTTTGATCTAAACCCATAGACAGACAAACAAGATCTGTGCCAGTGGAACCAAACCCTTGATCCCCTCTATTCATAGCCTTGGCTGGAAAATGGTTATGCAGACTAGGCAAGATCAACATTTGAGCTATGCGATCCCCTGGGGAAATAGCTGTAATGCCCCTTGGGGAGGAACACATGATCTTAACTATGCCGGTATAATCAGGGTCTATAACACCCGGGGTTACTACCAGCCCTCTCAGAGCAGATGATGAACGTCCTAACAGTAAGCCCACAGTGTCTCTAGGCAATGGACCTTTAAAGTCTGACTCAATGGGCTGCACTCCCATTTGTGGTGTCAATACCAGCCTGGTGGCGGCACAGATGTCCAACCCTGCAGAGCCCATGGTTGCCCTTCGGGTTTCTGAGGTGGCTGCTCTGCCTGATCTTGCAATGCCCCATACATTTGAGGGCCCTGGGGACGTGGGCCCCTCTTGCCGTTTTTTGAACCTGGTGGATTAGTAATGGGCCGGCCAGAATCTGATGGATTAGTAATGGGCCGGCCATTGATGTCTTTCACCGACCGGCATTCATTTCCCCAGTGCCTCCCTTTTTTGCATCTCGGACAGAGGCCTGGTTGACGTCCTCCACCTCCCTGCCTCCCTTCTCCATTCGGACATGTTTTTCTTATATGACCCGGCTGGCCACATTTAAAACAGACTCCTGGTCTATTGCCAGACATCCGGGCAGCAGCCAAAACAGCAGCTGCCAGTCCAGAATTAGTCAATGGCCCTCCTATTTCCCTGCAAGCTTTCATCCATGCTTGGAGTCCTTTTCCTTTCCAGGGGGTGATTGCCCTCCTACATTCTTTGGTACATTGTTCATAGACGAGTTGCTCTACTAAAGGCATACACTGGTCCATGTCGCTAAATACTCTTCCTGCTGCCTCCATCATTCGAGCAACAAAGTCTGAAAATGGCTCTGCTGGTCCTTGTATTATCTTGGTTAAATTACCCGACACTTGGCCCCTGTTAGGCAGGGTTTTCCAGGCTCGTATGGCTATTTCATTAATTTGTTGGTAAACCTGAATAGGAAACACGGTCTGATTGTTTATCCACTGTCCTTGACCTAGTAACATGTCTGCCGTCCAGGCAGCATTGCCATTATCTGCATTAATACGGGCCTGTGCATAAGCATAGTCGGTATAAATGGACCTGAAGTACAAGTATTGACCTAAAGTAACACACGCCTTAACAGTACTCATCCAATCGGCAGGTGTCATTGCCGATTGTCCTAGGCGCTCTACAAGTCCGAGCGTGAAGCTCGCAGACACTCCATAAGTCTGTGTGGCCTCAGCCAAGTCCTTCAACTGTTTATAAGCAACCGGCTCATGAAACCTCTGCCCTGTGTTGGGATCCTGAAAGACGGGGAACACAGCAGCCAATCAGCTCCATGTGCCAGGCTTAATGAAGGAAGCCGACGTGGCAGGAGGTGCCGATGGGCCACTCCTGGTACCACTAGCTCTAGGTGAATCATATGGCGGAGGCTTAGTACGCTCCGGACTACACTGTCCCCGTTCATACTGAACTGCAGCTTCCTCTAGATCTTCCTCTAGACCTTCCTCCTCCACCTCTAATTGGTCCTCATCCTCGGAGGACTCATCTATACAAAATTGAGGAAATTCCTCCAAGAGTGGATACCGCGTATCCTCTAGCTCCCTGTCTTTCTCTGGAGCTTTCTCTTCCCTCTTCCGAGAGCTCTTGTCGCTCTCCCTTTTCCGAGAGCTTTTGTCGCCCTCCTTAGGCCTATGTTTTTTGTGTTCTCCTGTCATTTCTTCCTTGGTATCTAGCTCCGACATGCTATCCTGGTAGTCTAAAAGCGCTCTTCGGCCTTCTTTTACTGCCTCGACGCATTTCCCGTCCCGCAAACAGGCTCGTACCAATTTCCATAATGGATGACTTCCCGGCCGAAGCTTACCCTCCGCCTTTGCTGTCTCGAGGGCCCTACCTAGCTTGTTCCAGCAGGGGAGATTGATGTCCCCAGAACCTCCAAACCATGGTGCTACTCGATCCACATCCTCCAAAAACTTTCTTACGGTACCCTCGGAGATTTTTAGATCTCGGTCCCTAAGCAGCCTCTGGATAGGGCGCGAGAAAGGCGCCATGCCAGCGGGTCCAGACGCTACATTTCCCATGCTGTACGTTATCTGCACACCTTATGCACGAGTTGAAATGCCTACCTATCTACACCGGGCTTACTTTCAGTTTCACTTACTGCCGGTCCCAGCAAATACACTCTTGACCGGCTCTATGAAAACGTGGAAAAAAGGCAATGGGTCAGCACCAAGACGACCATACCCCGAATGACAGGGGCTCCCCAGAGCGGATTCACTCCTCCACTCAGCACGTCAGAAGTAATACTCACGGAGAACTCACCAGCGCCGCCGCTCCGAGCGTCTAAGTTCTGAATCCTCCTGCTTCCGCAGGGGTCTCTGCCTGATGCCGTGATGGAAGTCCCGGGGTTCGGCACCACTTGCAGCACGCCGCTACTGCCAGCAGAAGAGACGACTGCAACAGGATCCTTCTCAGAACACCCTTTATTGGAGCACTTACACTTGAGGTTTGAAAGAGGCAAGAAGACCCCGTCCCCGTGGAAGCAGAAGAATATATACGGTGCCAGACAAAGCCCTGACGTGTCATCAACCCAATGGCTCAGGCCAGAATGGAGCGATAAACGTGTTAAATAATGATTGGCCAGATCAGATGGCCAGATCGAAAGACTCCCTGCGCTGGAGGGGGGAGCTTGTGCGCATGCGCACAAGTTCTCTCAAGTTTGACGTGGAACAGCAAGCGGCGCCCAGGCTCCGTGCCCACGACATGACAGCGCCATGGTGCGCGCTACAATACTACATATACACAGTGATATTTTATTCAATTGAAAAGAAAAAATAAAATTTGCAAGTAAATGAACGGATCTTGAAAACATGGTGGATATCCCATAGCCAGAAAGATCAGGGGGTTGTGGGGGGCTGTAGCTGAACACGAACCAGAGAGCAGGCTAGTCAGTAAGCAACATTCTCCCCAGAGTCTCTACCCCAGCTCTTGCCCTGTTTTCCCTTGACGGTGTGCTACATGCAACCAGGAAAGCAGATAAACCCCTTCTTCCCAGTTCACTTTTGGTCAATGACTTAGCACAGCACCAGAAAAGCAAACACTGGGTGGATCTATCTTTCCTACAGGGATTTTCGGGGACGTCTTTGCAGTGCTGGAGGTGAAACCCAAGGCCCCACACATCTGGACACCTGAGATACACCCTCAATCCCTCATAAGAAAGGAGTTTTTCTGTACAATCTTAAATCTCAGTGGTTGATGGTGCAGGAATTGTGGAAATCATTGTGGAGTCTTCTCAAAACAGCTGAAATTAGAATGACAACGTGACCAAGCAATACCACTCCTGGAACATACCTCAAGAACTCTATATTCTATCAAAGGGATAGTTACACATCCTTGTATATTGTTTCCCTATTTACAACAGCAAGGAAATGAAATAGGTTTAGATGTCCACCAACTAATGAATAAATAATAAAAATGTGATATACGCTTACAAAATCAACTTTTTTGATTTATTTAACTTTTATTTTTTATGTGCATTGGTATGAAGGTGTCAGATCTTGTGGAATTGCATTTTTAGACAGTTGTGAGCTGCCATGTGGGTGTTGGGAATTGAATCCGGGTCCTCTGGAAGAGAGGTTAGTGTTCTTAACTGCTGAGCCATCTCTCCAGCCCCCACAAAATCAACTTTTATTCTGGTGCTTAAGTTATAAAAATTTTCAGAAAAAATGGATGAAACTGAAAAATATATTAAGCAACATAGGCTTAGAAAAACAAACATTGGCCGGGCGATGGTGGCGCACGCCTTTAATCCCAGCACTCGGGAGGCAGAGGCAGGCGGATCTCTGTGAGTTCGAGACCAGCCTGGTCTACAGAGCTAGTTCCAGGACAGGCTCCAAAGCCACAGAGAAACCCTGTCTCGAAAAAACAAAAAAAAAAACAACCCGAAAAACAAACATTGATCTCTCTCATAGATCTAATTTTTCTATATCTATGTTTATGCAGGAGGGAGTATATATAGAGATCAGAAAACTAGAAAGGATCCTATGAAAGAAGAAAAAAGTGACCTTCAAGGAGGAGAGGGGTGCAATCGAACACCTGTGATTTGGAAAGAGAAGGGAATTGCTGGAAGTGGAAGGGTTTGAGCAGGGATGAGGAGCAGGGATATGGGGTCAAGAAGGACAAGGGGGAAGGGTCAACCAAAACTAAGCATTATGGAAATGCTAGCTAGGCATGGTGGTGCACTCCTTTAATCCCAGTACTTGGGAGGCAGAAACAGACAGATGTCTATGAGTTAAAGGCTAGCCAGGACTACAAGGTGAGTTCCAGGCCAGCCAAAGCTACATTCTGAGATTCTGTCTCACGAAAGAAAACAGGGAGGTAGGGAGAAAGGGAAGGAAGGAAGGAAGGAAGGAAGGAAGGAAGGAAGGAAGGAAGGAAGGAAGGAAGGAAGGAAGGAAGGAAGGAAGGAAGGAAAAGGGAAGGGAAAGGAAAGGGAAAGGAAAGAAAAGAAAAGAAAAGAAAAGAAAAGAAAAGAAAAGAAAAGAAAAGAAAAGAAAAGAAAAGAAAAGAAAAGAAAAGGAGATGAAGGGTCATGGCCCCTCATTTCAGACCTTTAATTCAATCCCACACACAAATCTTCTTTGAGGCTGGAGAGATGACTAAGTGGTTAAGAGCACTTGCTGCTCTTCCAGAGGACCGGAGTTCAGTTCCCAGCCTCCACATGGTAGCTCACAAATATCTGTAACTTTAATTTCAGAGGACTCAAAGCCTTCTCCTGACCTCTATGGGCACTGCACACACATTCTACACAGATCCTTGCAGGCAAAACACGCATATACATAAAATAAAAAATAAAGCTTAAAAAAGAAAAT
This sequence comes from Microtus oregoni, assembly GCF_018167655.1. Taxonomy (NCBI): domain Eukaryota; kingdom Metazoa; phylum Chordata; class Mammalia; order Rodentia; family Cricetidae; genus Microtus; species Microtus oregoni. Next base: position 23,899 of record NW_024544943.1, read on the forward strand.
GTCACCTGGCGGTGGTGGCACATGCTTTTAATCCCAGCACTCGGGAGGCAGAGGCAGGCAGATCTCTGTGAGTTCGAGGGCCAGCCTGGTCTAGAAGAGCTAGTTCCAGGACAGGCTCCAAAGCTACAGAGAGTGTCTCAAAAAAAAACCAAATAAATAAATATAAATATAAATAAAAAATAAAATAAAATAAAAATAAAAAATAACAAAGGACGCCACCTTGTGGCACATGCATGCGTGTGGTGCGTGCGCGCGCGCACACAAACATTCACTGTATATGACCTGGCATTTTCATAAGGCTTTGATCAAATATTCAAATCTTGTGGTGATTCTAGCCTGGAAAATGTCTTAAGTGATCCACCTGGTTTGCTCTCTGATGCTGTGATAAAACACAGACCAAAAGCAAGTTGGTGGAGGAAAGAGATTATTTACTTGGCTTACAGGTTACAGTCCATCCTCTGGGGAAGCCAAGACAGGAAAGTGGAGGCAGGAGCTGATGCAGAGGCCTTGGACGGGTGCTGCTTACTGGCTTGTTCATCGAGGCTCGCTCAGCCTGTTTTTTTTTTTCTTTCAAGGCATGGCTTCTTCTTGAATCTGGGAACATTTGCCTAGGCATGATATCCACCACTACCCACTACAGTGAACTGGGCCCTCCCAGTCAGTCACTAATTAAGAAAATGCCTCCGGAGGAGGGAGGAGGGTGAGTGGGGGAGCAGGAGGGGAATGGGAGGTGTAGTAATAAGAGCAGCGGGCTGCGTCCCCAGCACCCGGCCGCCCACATGGCTAGCTCTAGCTTATGCCCCGAAATAATTACACGGAAACTGTATTCTTTTAAACACCGCTTGGCCCATTAGTTAAAGCCTTTTCTCGGCTAACTCTCGCACCTGGACTAGCCCATTTCTTATAATCTGTGTAGCCCACGAGCTGATTTACCAGGAAAGATCTTAACCTGCGTCTGTCTGGAGTGGGAGAATCATGGCGACTCCCTGACTCAGCTTCTTTCTCCCAGCATTCTGTTCTGTTTACTCCTCCCACCTATGTTTTAACCTTTGAGGGCCAAGCAGTTTCTTTATTACTTAACCAATGAAATCAACAGATAGAAAGATGACCCTCCTCCATCAGGGAGGAGGGGAGGAAGTGTAAATTTTTGAATGGAAAAATAAAACATATTTTTAAAAAAGAAAATGCCCCCATTGACATGCCCACAGGTCAATCTGATGGAGGCAGTTCTTCTGCTGAGGTTCCCTCTTTCCAGGTGACTTCTTCTGTGTGTGGGGAGGGGGCGAGGGGGGAGTTGCTTGAGATAAGATTTCTCCAAGTAGCCCTGGCTGTCCTGGAACTCACTATGTAAATCAGGTTGGCCCCAAACTCACAGAAATACGCCTGCTTCTGACTCCCAAGTGCTGGGATTAAAGGCGTGCACCACCGCCAACTGGCTTTTCTGCTGTTTTTGTTTTCTTGTTTTGTTTTGTTTCCAAGACAGGGTTTCTCTGGGTAGCCCTGGCTGTCCTGGAACTCACTCTATACACCAGACTGGCCTCGAACTCACAGAGATCCACCTGCCTCTGCCTCCTGAGTGCAATCAGCCAGTAGTGCCGTGAAGATCCTTCACAGAAATCCTGTGGATCATGGGACTAAAACTGCTGGCAGAAGGGAAAATGTTATAATTTAAATATGTTTGCTACATTGGTTATGGATTTTTAAAGTTATGTGAACAATTAAGTAGAAAACTGAAGTTTTTAAAGATTTTATATTTTCCTTTGTTTTCATGAAGTAAGATTTTTCCCTTTGCTGGAAAAATGATAAATTTGGCTCTAATATATATACTATTACAGGATTTTTTCATTGTTTAAAGCAACTAGATTAATCTAAATATATGTGTTCATCCATATATAACTATATATGTGTATACTTGAGATTTTCATTGACTCAATTATATGAAATAAGTAATTTTGAGATTTAAAATAAAATCCCAATAATATTTTTAAAAAGAAAATCTAGCGTGATTAGTCATGCGCCCTATCAGCAGTCCCTGTCGTTCTTCTTGTAAAATACAAAGGAATATTTTTGTTAACTATGATATAAATGTAAGATTTTAGTATCTCTTGAAACATTTTTAAAATAAAGGAATCCCATCTTATTTTTAAGGTGCAAATGATTTTTTTTAATAGGTGAAATCAGAAGGCCTTAAGAACACTGCTGGTCTGCCAGGTGACCCGGATTTGATTCCCAGCACTGCCAATAGGGGGCAGTGCCTATTCTCCAACTGTGCCTCCTCAGGGCCAGATCAGCCACCTGCCTCAGGTGGCAAAGGGTTTGAGAGGGAGGGAGGTCATCTCCCCCTCACCCACTCTACCATATTCCAGATGAGGGCTGGGGTCTGATCTCCCTCAAGCATTCCCATGGCCTGATCATCTGTACCCCCATCAATGGGGGTCAGCTCTACAGTGCTGCCTGGACAAAGTGCAGGGCCTACCTTCCTGAGTGCTGCAGTCTGTGAGGGGCAGGATCAGCTCTCCCACTCTTGGACCCTGGGACCAGCTTTTCCCGCCTGGAGTAGGTAAGGTGCCTGGGGCAAGGGGTATCTCTCCCTCCTCATGCTACCATGGGATAGACCATGGGCTAGCTCTCCACTCGCATGTCTTCAGGGTTGAATCACCTGCACCCCAGCTCTGCTGTGCTGTCCTGGCAAGGTGCAGAGCCTGTTCTGAGAGCTGCAGTGGGTGGGGGCAGGGCCAGTTCTCCCTAGTGCTTCAGCCAGTGAGGGGCAGGACCAACTCTGTGCAGCCCAATCCTCACTGCTTTCAGTGGTGACAGGAGCCAGGGACATACCACAGACCACAGAGGCAGCAGGATCACAGACCCAGCCAGTTCCAAGCCAGACAAGGGCCTTAGGGACAGCCCAGGCCCCCAGTGAAACCATGGCCCTGGTAGCAGCACAGGCTCCTCAGATCTCCATGGCTCCAACAGAGGCTCAACCCCCCAACAGTGATCTGACCCTTGGTGGTGCTCAGGCCCTTGATGCGTCTGAGTGGCCCTTAGTGGCAATATGGGCCATGGATAGCAATACAGGTCCCTGCTGTGGTTGGACCATGGGCTCAGACAGGGTCCTCGGCAGGGGCCCAGGCCCAGATGTCACAGTGGCCCCAGGTGGCAGTGCAGGTCCCTCTGAACAGCATGGCCTGTGAACACCTGTATGGCCCAGGTGTCAGCCCAGATCCTGAGCATCCACACAGGAATCTCAGACATCAGTGCAGACCCCGGCTGTGGCAGGGTCACTGACCCAGACTTGGTCCCTGCTGCAGCTCGGGCCCATATGACACCCTGGGCCTAGGTTGCAGCACACGACACTCAGGTCAGTATGGGTTCAGCAGTGGTACAGCTCTCAGGCACCAAGAAGGCCACAGGGTGGGAGCCCAGATCCTGGGCATCAGTGTGGTGTTTGGTAGCAACACGGGTCACGGACATCAGCACAGACTCAGGCTGTGGTAGGACCACAGGCCAAGACATGGAGATCTCTCCTGGGTGGTGACAGAGAGGGAAAGCTGGCAGGCTGAACCAGACCAGCTACCAGCCAGACCCAGAATCAGGACAACAAGGTAGCCCACCCCACACCCACCTCATCTATGAGCCTCTAGAGCACGTGACAGCACAGACCCAAAGCTGCAGGGTCTAAACAACACGGGGGGTGGGGGGGAGCAACACAGGATATCCAAGAGGGTCCTAGTCAGGGCCCAGTACCCACAGCGCAGCAGAAACCAGAGGCCCCGGACCAGACCAATGACTCCGTGCAATGAGCACTTTCAAGAAAAGGGCATATATGTGTGGACTGAAGGGTGACCTGTGACACAGCACAGCTTCTGCACCGAGGTTTGAGGGGTGTTTGATTTTTTTTGTGATTTGGTTCGGGTTTTGATTTACTTTTAAACTTTATTTTGGCAGGGGAGATTGCAAGGGCAGAGGGCAGGAGCGAGGAGACAGGGGAATGAGTCATATTAGGATGTGTGATGTGAAATTCACAAAGAATCAAGAAAATGTTTTAGAACTAAATACAAATAAAAGCAAGATGTATGAAAAAACTGGAGATGTCATTAAAGATTCAAGACCCACTCCGCAAGCAGTGTGGCGGTTTCTCAGGAAATTCGGAATCAACCTACCCCTAGACCCAGCAATACCACTCTTGGGAATATACCCAAGAGATGCCCTATCATACAACAAAAGTATATGCTCAACTATGTTCATAGCAGCATTGTTTGTAATAGCCAGAACCTGGAAACAACCTAGATGCCCTTCAATGGAAGAATGGATGAAGAAAATATGGAATATATACATATTAGAGTTCTACTCAGCAGTAAAAAAACAATGACTTCTTGAATTTTGCATGCAAATGGACAGAAATATAAAACACTACCCTGAGTGAGGTAAGCCAGACCCAAAAGGAGGAACACAGGATGTACTCACTCATAATTGGTTTCTAGCCATAAATAAAGGACATTGAGCCTATAATTCGTGATCCTAGAGAAGCTAAATAAGAAGGAGAACCCAAAGAAAAACACATAGTCATCCTCCTGGATATTAACCTTCATCAGGCGATGAAAGGAGACAGAGACAGAGACCCACATTGGAGCACCGGACTGAAATCTCAAGGTCCAAAACAGGAGCAGAAGGAGAGAGAGGACGAGCAAGGAACTCAGGACTGCGAGGGGTGCACCCACATACTGAGACAATGGGGATGTTCTATCAGGAACTCACCAAGGCCAGCTGGACTGGGTGTGAAAAAGCATGGGATAAAACCGGACTTGCTGAACATAGCAGACAATGAGGACTGCTGAGAAGTCAAGAACAATGGCACTGGGTTTTGATCCTACTGCACGTACTGGCTTTGTGGGAGCCTAGGCAGTTTGGATGCTCAACTTACTAGACCTGGATGGAGGTGGAAGGTCCTTGGACTCCCCACAGAACAGCGAACCCTGATTGCTCTTTGGGCTGATGAGGGAGGGGGTGTTGGTTGGGGGAGGGGGAGGGAAATGGGAGGCAGTGGCGGGGAGGAGACAGAAATCCTTAATAAATAAATAATAATAATAAAGAAAATAAAGGGGAAAAAAAGAACCACTCCGTGTTGGTCAGTATCGTGTCTACCCTTTCAGCTCTCTGTGGTACCCATGAGACAGCCTGGGATCTTCCAATATCACATGGTATAGAGGGGCACTGAACAGCAGAAGCTGGGTTTCAAGAGTTCCAAAGGCTGTAGCCCCCAGTGACTTCTCTAGACACACAAGGGGCCATGTTCTCCTATGCAAGGCTGGAATTCCTCAGCAGGGTCCTGATCAGAAGGGTTCCCCAATCCCTCTGAACTCCTGCTGCAATCTGAAGCCGCCATGCAAAAGGGGACATGCAAGAGGGGCACCTGCAGCTCAGGAGAGCAGGGCTGTAGCTCAGTGGAGTTCTGTCCTAAGGGCCTGAAATGCAGGGCCACTTGAGAGACAGGATAGAAACACCTGCATTACCAAGGAGGCTATGGGACAAAGCTGTATGTTCACAGAATTTCTGAAACCAACATGGTTAACATTTTAAAAACCAAATCATGCCCTTTGCTCTCTGCTTGGCAGGAAAATGAGGAGTGACAGACGGAACTGATAAGATGAAATAAGAAAGGGATCTCTCTCTCTATGCCTCTCTCTCCCTCTTTCTCTCTTTCTTGAGACCAAATGCCCAAGGCAGGATTAAAACTCCCTCTGAGACAAAGAAGGACTTTGAAGCTATTATCTTCCTGTGTCAGTGTTCAGCCTGGGACAGCCTGTCACTTTATGCAATTGGGGAGCTCAAATCCAAGCTTTTAGAAATTCTTGCCAAGGACTCTGCACAATGAGCTACATCCCCAGCACATAAATGAGTGTCTTTATAATCACAGAAGGAAGAGAGAAAAATATTTCCCAGGTCCTGGGGACCTCAACAAAAGGAGATTCAGGTCATACAGTAAAAACAAAGGGCAGGAAGCAAACATATGCAGATTTAGCGGTGAGGTAGTTACCAGAACTGTGAGGTAAGTCTTATCCTGGAAGAATTTCAGCACCAGGGCTCCAGAATATTCCCAGCACCAAATAGAGTGTGTCTGGACAGACACTAGTACTTTAGGGCTCCTTCCATTTTAAGAGTGACCAGAACATGCTTGGAAAAGCTGGCTGCCTTGGAACCAGTCTGACCACCTGCCAGGAAAGGGGCTGCTTGACTCTGGGATGGAAACCAGGCACAAAGGCCTGCTCTTGACACTCTGACCATTCACAGAAGACGTTAAAAATGCGTTCAAGAGAAAGGTGAGGAACCTCAGCACAGGTGTGACTATTCTCACGCTTTGCCAGCGCTCATGAAGGCTGGACGGTACTACTAAGCTCCTCCTCAGTAGCCCTGGTGAAGATGAGCCCACCGATCTGCCTGCTGAACAGCCCCAGGTCCTGCAACCCTGCCCAAGCTCCTGCAAAGTCAGAACACGGAAGCAAGGCAGGATCTACCTTGCTGGGGAAGTTCAAAGAAGAGCCTCCCAGATAAACACATTACTTAGTACCCATTCTCTGCCAAGTTGCAAGGACCCAATGTCAAGACTAAGAGATATTGTCCTCACATCTCCACAAGGTCTTAAAGGCTTCTGGTGGATCTTTTCTTGCCCCCTGCAAATCGGTTCCTGTGGTTGACCACCACCCGTTCCCTAGGAAGATAGTCACCATGGTGAAAGGACTCATGAAGTTGCAACTCGGAAGGCCCCTTCTATTCCGTTGTCCAGGTGCCACCCGTTCCCGCACAAACACATGCAGCTCACTCAAGCTTCAGGCTGCACTCAGTTTTGCCCCTGAGGATCGCAGACCATAACAACTGCAGGCCAACCGGAAGCCAGGACGGCATGGCCAGGATTGGATACATGCTAATAAGGACTATGAGGGGGGGGGGGACCCGGAAACCAGGAAAACCCCTGCGGGTTGAGGAGCCTCACTCCCAGAGCGGTAGAGGGCTCCAACTCAGAAGCTATAGAGATATAGCAAGTCCTTGAGGCTGAGAGACCTTACTTCCGGAACGTCAGGGAGCTCCGGCTCCGACACGTCAGAGGCACGACGGACAGCAAGCCATAAGCCACTGCAACGCCGGCATTCTGGAAGGACATGGAGCGTCAAAACTTCGATTACCTGCTTTACGTGGGACTTGACGACGACGATGACAACTGGGATGGTCAGTGCGTGCTAGGAACGGTGGGGTGGTGCTGTCCATGGGGGGAGGAGCGTCCACAGAGGCGGCGGGGCAGGCCCCGTGTACTGGCGTCGCCTGTTGGCGCTCGACTTCACGGGATTTCGCATCACGAGGCCCTGTCACCTCGGTGCCCTTTCTGTTTCCCACTTCCAGAGGCTGAGGCATCGACGGTCTTGCAGGCTGGAGAGGGACGAAATGAGGAAGCCAGTGGACCGGGCCAGGCTGGGCGCGGAGCCGCAGCCGCTGCAGCCATAGCCGCAGAAGCAGCCGGAGCAGAAGCAGGAGAAGGCCCCTCAGCTGCTGGCGCAGCAGGCCCCGTGGATGATGGGAACCAAGAGGGCGCTGTTGGTGGCCATGGCCAGGAGAATGAGCCACAGCCTCAGGAGCCAGATCGTGGGGCCATGGGAGACAACCAGGCTGTGCTGTCCTTGGCCGAGCGGTGGTCCTGTGTTCAACCCGTGAGGGTGCTGGTGCCTGAATTCCGAGTCCATTACCAGCACAGGTTCACCTTGGCTCAGCTCCAAGAGCTGGAGAGCGCCTTTCAGCGCAGTCAGTACCTCACCACTGAGGAGGCGTGAGTAGCTTGCCTAGCTTGCTCTGTTGTTTGTTGGGCCTCCAGGTTCCACTCTTGTCCTCGTTTTATTATATTTTTAAATGTGATTTTTTTTTAATTTCTCTTATTTAAGTCCTCAGTGTGTGTGTGTGTGTGTGTGTGTGTGTGTGTGTGTGTGTGTGTGTGTGTGTGTGTTGTGCTTGCATGTGCATATCCACAAAATTGCACCTATGGGGAACAGACGACAACTTTCAATAATTGTTTCTCTTCTCCAATCACGTGTGTCCCCGGTGTTGAACTCAGGCATGCAGGCAAGCACCTATTTGTCTGAGCCATTTTGCTACAGTGGTGAATGCGAGGGTGATTGCAGGGCCAGCCTCAGCTACAGAGTGGAAGGTTATCTTTAGATCTCCTGAGTGACTTGGGAGCATGGGGGTCACTGGAGAGGGGAGAAGGGGAGAAGAGAGGAGGAGAGGGGAGCAGACAAAAATGTGTAGCCCAATAAAACCAATTTAAAAAAAAATGAGCTGGACAGTGGTGGCGCATGCTTTTAATTCCAGCACTCAGGAGGCAGAAGCAGGTAGATCTCTGTGAGTTCAGGGCCAGCCTGGTCTACAGAGCTAGTTCCAGGACAGCTAGGGCTCTTACACAAAGAAGCCATGTCTCGAAAAAACAAATAAACATATACACACTTATGTATGGTTTTTACTACATATAACATATAATATAACATATATTAATATATTATATTATCTAATTGATATATTAATGTGTATTAATATGTTAATATACTTTGACATATTATTTAATGTGTTATATAACATACTATATAAATATATTATAGATTAACCTATAATATATTTATATATTATTATACTACATATATAAATATACAATATATTATAATATAATTTATATAATGATATAATATAGCATGATGTAATAATTGTTATATTAATGTATTAAAATACATTAATATATTAACATATTGATTTTATTAATACATAAATATGATGTTTATAATATAGTATAATGTATGGTGATATAGTGTACATTAAGTACATTAATATATGATATATAATATATTGATATGTATATTATTACATATTATGTATTATGTGTTATATATTACATGCTTATTATATATTAAAGACCAAAATATATGTTATATAATTTATAACATTATATTATAATATATTGTGTTACTATATATGTTGTATATTAAATATTATATGATATTGCTGTGTTATATGTTAAATATCATTTATGATATATTGGATATTGTATGATATATTAAATATAATGTATGACATATTAAATATTACATATTGAATATTATATGATCAACATTAAATATCATATATCATTGTGTAATGTATATATTTGGTTTGTAATATATATTAAAAATGAAAATAAAAAACAACCCGAGCTGAGTGGGGTGGTTCAGATTTTTAATCTCATTGCTTGGGATTTGGAGGCAGGTAGATCAGAAGTTCAAGGTTATCTCAGTTCTATGATGAGTTCCAGGCTAGCACCATATCCATTAGGCCATTTGTGTTGAGAGTGAAGCTATATTCCACCATGCTGTTTTTTTTTCTATCAGGGGTGGAGAAGTGTGGGAGTGCCTTTCTCTTCTGACTTTCTGATATAAGACCTCACTCTGTAGCAAGGCTGTCCAGGTACTTGCAAGGAGTCTTCTACCTCAGTTTCCAATGGTGCTTGGAATTCAGGACTGTGTGGCTAGTGTTGTGAGATTTTATAACATTCACCTTGGGCCTGCTATGACTTTAATATTTCTTTACCTTGATTGGCAAGATGGCTCATCAGGTGAAGACACTACCAAGCCTGAGATCCTGAATTCCATTCTGAAGACACACATGGAAGAAGAGGACTCCGGCAAGCTGTCCTCTCGCCTCCCATATACACCATTGACACATACACACATTAAGAAAAGAAATAAGTGTGATATTTCATTTTTCTGATGATTAGCAGGTTGGAGTACCTTGTGTATTATTTGAATATTTAAAATTCTGGGATGCTTCCATTAATCTTTATTTGAGCTTCCTTCTATCCTGACAAAACATGTCACCTGGGCTTTCCCTATGTACATTTGTTTTGTAGTTTTTGCCTTGTTTTGTGTTGGGTTTAGTTTTTGCTGTTGTTGTTTTAAGTCTCCTGTATGACTACACCTAGTGTTAGGAGCACTGTTTTGAGGATTTTACTAGACAGTGTTAGTGGCTTTCAAATTGCTTATTAGAGATATACTTTGGTTTGCATATCTACTAATGGTAATAAAATAATTTGTTCTAAAACTCTCAAAATTCTCAAAGCGAATATCAGAGAAGGTAGAGAATGAGACAAAATATTTCGAAACACATATAAAATATCTTTCTCATATTTAATTTTACATATCCATAATTCCAAATACTGAATGTCTTCCATTTTTACCCTCAGGAAACGATTGGCATCTTGCTTGGGTGTAACTGAAGCCAGAGTGCAGGTCAGTAAGCACGGAACAGCCATTTGGGAGGAAAGTGATTCTAGATGTTACTTTATCTGCAGGTCCTGTTGGTCCTCTGAGTCAAAATTTGTGTTGCTTTTTTAATTTTCCATGTTTCATATTGACTTTTAAATATTTATCTCTAAATTGTGTGTGTGTGTGTGTGTGTGTGTGCGCGCGTGCGCGCGCGCGCATGCACATATGTGTGTGTGCACCCAAGGGAGCCAGGAGAGGGCATAAATTTCCTGGAGCTGGAGTTACACGTATGTATGAGCAGCCAAATGGGTATTAGGAACTGAACTCAAATTCTCTCCACTCCACGTCCCTAATAAGCAATTTCATAAAACACTAATATGAACAGCAAAAACTTCAAAAGAAATGCTCCTAATGCCCCAAAAGAGTATCAGTTTTACAGTGTATACATATATATCCTGCATATTTATATAACATTCGTAGAACTATCTTATATATTATGGGTACATATTTTCTAAGCTAAAATGCATACATTCATAATTCAGCCACAAGATACATGTATATGTAGTACATATGTACTTAAGTAGTAAAAATAGTTTAGTACATTCTTTGTTCCTTAGGAAGTTATGTGTCTTCTGGAAATGAGCCATTCCTGATTAGTAGGGCTTTCTAGTTCCATTTTCTACCCACCAGGACCACAAATCTCAAAAGACATTTTGAGTGACCTAGAATGATGGTTTAGTGGTATAATATATAAATATAAATATATTATAGACTAATCTTTAATATATTATGCAACACATAAAGTATATTAACATTAATATATCAATTAGATAACATATTGACATGTTATGTATTATATGTTAAATATTATATATTATATGTAGTAAAAACTATACATATGTGTGTATGTATATGTGTATATATGTATTTGTTTTTTCAAGACAAGGCTGTCCGGCCCTAGCTGTCCTGGAACTCACTCTGTAGACCAGGCTGGCCTTGAACTCACAGAGATCTACCTGCCTCTGCCTCAAAATGTCTTTTGAGATTTTTGGTCCTGGTTGGTAGAAAATGGAACAAGAAAGCCCTACTAATTAGGAATGGCTCATTTCCTCAGGAGCAAAGAATTACTAAACTATTTTTACTGCTTTTTTTGGGAAAAGATGTGTGTGTGTGTATGTGTGTGTGTGTGTGTGTGTGTGTGTGTGTGTGTGTGTCTGTATTTTTCATTTTTGAAATTTAACCCAAAAAATATTCCAGGAAAAGATGGAGAGGTTGGGCTGGGTCTCCTTCAGATGGCATTTGCTACCAAGGACAGTGGGCAGCTGGCCAATACCCAGGCTACCCCAGCCCACTTCTCCCTGATTACTCCAGAATGGGAGAGACAGTGGAGGTGCAGCTGGGAGCAGGGGCCAAGGGTGGTGGCTCTGGGGTAAGAAGCTGGGCTGAGGCTGGGGAGAGGTGGGGGTTCCCATGTGCAGTCATCTTTGCGCAGTGACAGCCTCGAAGCTGTCAGGGCTAAGAACCTACATAGGTGTGGGTGTGGCAGGCTAAACAGGACGCTGTAGCCAGGTATCTGGGAAAGGCAGGCTTGGGGCTGGCCTTCCCTTCTAACTGATGGTCTGCCGGGGTCGTCCATAGCCTGTCATGCCAGCCTGTGAGGCCCCTCTGTTGCTGCCCATCTGAAGGCCAATGACATGCTTACCCTCCTGCTATATATACAAGTATCTTGTGGCTGAATTATGAATGTATGCATTTTAGCTTAGAAAATATGTACAGATAATGCATAAGATAGTTGCATGAATGACAGTTATGTAGGATATATATGCATGCATTGTAAGACTGATTTTCTTTTGGGGGTTAGGAGCATTTCTTTTGAGTTTTTTTTTTTTTTTTTGCTGTTCCTATAAGTGTTTTTTGAAATTGCTTATTAGGGACATAGTATGTTTTTATTTTTGCTAATGGTGGAGGATAATAAAACAAAATTACCAGTAGGGTTTTTTGTTTGTTTGTTTTTGGAGGCAGGATTTCCCTGTGTAGCTTTGGAGCCTGTCCTGGAACTCACTCTGTAGACCAGGCTGGCCTCAAACTCACAAAGCTCTGCCTGCCTCTGCCTCCCGAGTGCTGGGATTAAAGGTGTGCACCACTCCCCAGCAAGGCTGGCATTCTTTAAAAAGCATTTCTCTGGGGAGTCATAACGTGTTTGTGATATATAAATTACCCAAATAAGTGTAGCTAGGGGATCCATGACACTAATTTTAAAAACTAATAATAAATTCTATCCTTACAGGGGGAATTGCTGATAATTTACAGGCTGAACTCATATAACTAATGAAAACTTATCTTATGGAAACGAAGAAAATATCCAGTTAAATTACCTACTCCTACTGGGTTTTTAAAATTTTTATTAGTCTCTGAAAATTTCATACATGTTTTGATCATATTTGTCCTCCCCCAACTCTTCCTCCATCCACCCAACTTTGTGTACCCACTTTTTATAACTCATCCAGACCAATTTGTGCTGCCCAAATATTGCATATCTAAGACTATATATATATATATATATATATATATATATATCTGAGATTTTCTGTCCTGCCCAGTACCCGCAGTCATTAAGTTCCAAAGAAATCACACAGTGGTCTACATTAGTTATAAACTGATTGGCCTAGTAGCTCAGACTTCTTATTAACTGTTAAAACTTATATTAGCCCATTATTCTAGTATATGTTAGCCACATGGCTCGGTACCTTTTTCAGCAAGGCAGTCACATATTGCTTCCTCTGCAGCTGGATAAAAGACTGCAGAGCAATGGGCTTCCTTCTTCCCAGAATTCTCCTGTTCTTGTGGCCCGCCTCTACTTCCTGTCTGGTTGTCCTGCCTATACTTCCTGCCTGGCTACTGGCCAATCAGTGTTTATTTAAAATATAACTGACAGAATATAGACCACTGTCCCACACCATGTATACACACAACACACACACCCTGATGTTCCAAGAAAACAGTTTCCTTGTGGTCATGCACAGCCTCTGGCTCTTACAGTTTTTCTGTCCTCTCTCCCAAAATGATATCTGAGCCTTGGATAAAGGCATGGAGCATATTTGTGGATGACAATTCTTCAAACTCTTATTTTCTCTGCCTATTATCCACTTGTAGTTCTCTGTGTTGATCACCATTTACCGAAAATAGAAGTTTCTCTAATGAGGGCTGAAAATTCACTAATCTATGGATAGAACTATAAGTCATTAGGAGTCAGTTTAATATTATTCTGATTTAGCAGTGTTAATAGTCATATGTTCTCCTCTAGGACATGATCTATCTGGGCACAGGTTCTTGGCCTTAATAATGGTGCCAGCTATGGGATTCAAAGTGTCATCTGACCTATATCTAACTGGCAAGTACTGGTTACTACAACTAGGAAAGGACAAAGTCTTTATTAGTAGAGGTTAAAATTCTGCAGATTCCTGCTGTTTTTTTAAGTACTTCAATTATTTACTACACTAAACCTTTTCCTTTTCCCCAATCACTGTAGAGATGGTTTTTGAAGAGGAGAGAAAAATACAGAAGATATAAGAGACTGTGAGCACCCAGAGGTTCTCCTCCGGCTTCCCATAACCTCTTTCTCTGAAGATTGTGGGGGAGACCTAGAGTGCCACTCTCACCAGGTGTCAGATGCTCATGAGATTTGGCTGCTGCCAAAACCCCGCTAATACATGCTGATGTCCTCAGTGCTTCTGTTTGCAATAAAGAAGTGAATGCCCACTGTATTTGTCTTGTGTGTCTTCTGAGATTGTTAAGATACATGTCCAAGTTATCAAGGAAATGTCATTTAAACAGGGTGACAAGGTCTCTTTTCAGGAGGCAACACCTCTAAGCCATAGTTAGTTAGCCCTGTGGATTGCAGACACTTCCAGTTTCTGCTGTAGGGTAGCACTGACACACATGTTCTTGTTTGTCACCCTTCATACTATTCTCACCCCGCTCTTACCATAGAGGACTGCAAAGGCTACAGGAAAGACAGGCAAGACCTAGGAAGAAAGAGTGCTTTTTCCCAATACAGATGATGATCCGTGACCCTCCATACTCAGGATTTCATTTCTGGCCCTGGACTCTGACAGAAACTACTCACAGGGTTCACAGGACACAGGCAATGATATGGTAACTAGGCTCCTCCTAACTGTTTTCCCTACCCCACCCATTTCTGTTGTGGAACTTTTAGTGGCCCCATAAGGGCCATAAGTGGCATGGGTCCAACAGCCAGTTCTGTCCTAGGTCTTACATTTTGCTGCCACCAATATTCTGTTATTACACCCTTGTCCTCTCAGCCCTGTGTTTACAATAAAGAGCTGACTTCTCAATATCTGTTTCAAGTGCCATCTGAGATGGCTAAGGTATGTGTCTGTGTTACCAAGGGAATGACATTTAGGTAGACCATGCAGATGTGACTTTTCCTGGTGTTGACAGTTAGGAGGACCTCCTCTTGTCTGCAAACTTTTCCTCTCCTCCTTCTCCATCTGCTGCAGCTGCCGACTTCTCTAGACTCAGCTTACATAAGTGTGGGGCTTCTCTTCATCAGCTCCTGCTACAAGCTCCCTAGGATGGAGGGCTTCACCCTTTGGAAAGAAGGAAGGGAGAACACAGAGCTGAGGACATTTAAGCACAGTTGTACAGGACACTCAGATAACAAGAACACACTATCTCAGAGCAATGGGGGCAGCTATAGAAATTTCCCTTCTATTCAGGAATCCTGAGCTGCTTTCCTTCAAGGAGTTCTCTGAAGCATCTCCCTGTTAGGCAATGACCATGAGATTCTACCCGACGCACATCTACAAGGCTACACTAATCAGTGACACCATGGTTGCACCCTGGAGGAGGCCTTGGGCCCCTACTGCTGGCTGTGTACTGAGAAGGTGTGCCCAGGTGCCCTGTCACTCCCTAGTCACGGCTACAGATTTCCCCAGGTGGTCACGTAGTCTTCTCCTGTGGTGTCTTCCTTAGCCCAGGTTACAGTGTTTCTGTTTCATGTTCAAATGGCAATGTAATTAGATGTACTTATTCCTAATTGTCATGGGTGGGACACATTCTTAGTCATATGACACCATGCAGTCTTCATGAAAATTGTCAGGCAGACCTGAACAAGGACAACACCAATACAGTCGCCACGATGTAAGGAGGAAAACCCCACAGGGCCTAGCCCTAGACAAAGAACTACAGAGGACTGAGGAGTGCTGGGAGGAAGAAAATTAGTCTTCACCTCAGATGAGCTCCCTAACTGGTTATCCAATACCGATTAGTCAGCCAGCCCTGAAATCATATATATTATGTTATATTATATTATATTAATATATATGAATATGTTTGTCTGTCCTGTCCGTCTATCCACAAAATTATCACAGACGGAGCCAAAATTTTGAAAGTGAGTGAAATGTGGGGAACATATGGGAGCAGTTGGAGGGAAGAAGTGAAAGGGGAAGCAATGGAATTATATTTTAATTTTAAATGAAATATTTTAATGAAAAGGAAAAGAAAGTTGTCATGCAATAAAACAGACAATGGGGCACATTTATGGGGAAAGTATAAGCAGAAACAATAGAGCTAAAGAACAGTGGCTGAGGTCTGTAGTCACAGCACTTGAGAAGTAGATTGTATGTGAATCAAAATGCCCTGGTCATCCTTGGCTGCCACAGCAAGCTCAAGTCCATACTGCACTACACGAGGGTCTCCATCTAAATTTTTAAAAGTGGGACTGGGAAAGGGCTCAGTAGTGAAGATGGCTGCTAAGTAAGCATAAAGATCTAA
>NW_024544944.1:0-33563 GCF_018167655.1 Microtus oregoni
CAACAAGATGATAACAGGCTTGCCTCCTGCTTTGATTTTAGTGGATGTCTTAGGTTTTTCACTCTGACAAATTTGTTGCTTCAGTAACGGAAAGAGTAAAAGAACCAGTGTACAGAAATTCAAACATCAAAAAGATCAAGTTATTTCATATGCCAATTTTGAAACAGGCACTAGTACTGCATTTGATGAATTGGAAGTGGGTAAGGTACATTTGAACTACAGATAAATAACAAATAGCATCATTAGTGTAAACATGTCTCTGATATTGCAGGTAAAAATTTCATCAATTTATGAATCTGTGAACTTGAGAGGTTGAAGCAGGAGGATTACAACATCAAGGCTAGCCTGGGCTTCATGGGGAAGGTCTGTCTCAAAAAAATATATATCTTTTTATCTCTATTTTTTAAAAAAGCTTAATATTTTGTGGGTTTTGATGTTGTTTTTAAACCTCATAATTGTAAATTATAGACATTGTTGGTTGTAGAACTAGCTTAAATAGCTGTCGCTTTCCATACTAGTCCGTTTACATTTTCCTTATATTTCAGGATTTAAGAATTAAAGTGTATTGAAACCTTTCTATTTGTTGTCTATCTGCTCATGCAGATATGCGAGCACACACAGACACACACACAGACACACACACAGACACACACACAGACACACACGCACAGATACACACACAGACACACACGCACAGATACACACACAGACACACACGCACAGATACACACACTCACACAGTATCCAAAACACAAGAGGAAATACTTGTGCTGTCACCCTGCCATTCTCTGTCCCTTTCAGACACATCAGGCTCCAGACTGAGAAGCAAGTGACAATAATAGATCTGCTGTCCTATGCCCACCTTTATCTTGGATGATAACCCACCACCACTGGACCAGCCAACTCCCCCTCCCCTTTAGCTCCATGGCAGCACCACACCCCAGCCAGGGATGTTACTGTTTCTCTACTTCGCACACTAGATGGTTCTCTGTCAGAAGGAGGGCGGTCACCTGCCATCTCATAGCTGCTACGGGAAGGACAAAGCTAACAGGGTTTTGTGAAAGTTCCACGTGACATTCTTTTTTTAGCACAAAAGAGGCTCCACTTTTCATGAAACCATGGAAACCAAACAGGAAGCTCTTTCACTTACTTATTTTTCCGTGCCAGAACATCAGTCTCAGAAATGTGAAGGACAGACATGGAAGCACAGGACTCACACTGCCAGAGTCACGTGGTCTTGGAGCTGACTTGACACGCAGGGCCCCTGGCAGGTGGGACGGGCAGCAGGCAACTGGAGCCCTATCCCAGAGGGCTCCTTCTGACTCCATCCTTTCGCCTCTGGGCAGCACCTGGCCTAATGCCCACCCTCTTGGCTGGCTCTGCCTTCCATGAGTGAACTTCTCCAGCGCATCTCCTGTTGTGACAGCTGAGCCACAGGGGCAGTGACTGCTTCTCTTCCTACCTTGCCTGCTTGCCTGACTTCCCAAAGGGACCCCACGTACCACATTTGTAATTTTGCACAGATATTACAGGTTTGAGGGCATAGGTGGTTCCTAATTCAGGAAGAATCCTGTGGTCCTGGATGTAAAGTCACCTTGTGGACTAAAGGTGACAATGTCCAGAGTGCCTATTGCTTCCTGTTGTGCAAAAGGGGAAGACAGAATCGAGGACACCTGTTGTCCCCCTCACTGGCCCACAGCCATGGACTAAAGGGGTACAACTATGACAGGGAACCCTGATTGCTCTTCGAGCTGATGAGGGAGGGGGACTTGATCGGGGGAGGGGGAGGGAAATGGGAGGCGGTGGCGGGGAGGAGGCAGAAATCCTTAATAAATAAATAAATTTAAAAAGAAAAAAAAGAGTGCCTGTTGCTTGGCGCCCCCTTGTGGACTAAACAGGACTGAAAAAGTCAAGATGCCTGTGGAGTACCACTTCCGTGTGATTCTGTGTCACAGATGGCACACTGTGGCCTTCTCCAGCTTTTCCTTAACAGGGGATGGTCAGCGCTCGGAAGTGCCTTCTTTGCATAGATAACACTGTTTCCCGGGTTAAACCTCTAATTACAGATAGGGCTCGGCTTGCCATAGAGCTGATGCTCTTGGATCTTATGGTCTTTTCTAATGGCTGTTGAGCTGGGCTCCGAGGGCATGCTTCATTTGACAGGCACGGGTGCTCCGTCCAGGCTGGAAATGTCCCATTGCCTGCTGCTCCAAAAACCTGGGTGTGGTCCCAGCCAGTTGGAGTAAAGGCTTTCAGGTGGCTACACACTGGGTCTGAGTGGTCATCTCTGGGGGGGGGGGGGTCCCTGTAACAGTGTGACCGTAAGACCTGCCGTGTACAACTGTCTAACTGACTAAAGCCAAAGAAACTTTGGAAGCAGTTCTAGGCAAGCCTGGGTCGCTCTTGCCAGGATCTGGGGCGGTCTTGTGAAGTACGTGGGAGCTATGTCAAGAGTGCCTGTTGTCCCCTTGTGGACTGTCCTAGCTAGGGTGACTACTGCTATGATGAAATACCATGGCCAGAGCAAGTTGGTGACACAGGGATTTATTAGGCTTCCAGCCCCACATCAGAGTCTACCAGTGAAGGAAGTCGGGACAGGAACTCACACCGGGCTGAACCTGGAGGCAGGAACGGGTGCAGAGGTCGTGAAGGGGAGCTGCTTACTGGCTTGCTCCCCATGGGTTGCTTAGCTAGTTTTCTTATAGAACCCAGGACCACCAGTCCAGGCATGGCACCCCCCACAATGGACCAGACTAGATGGGAACGACAATGTCAAGAGTGTTTTTTCGCGCCCTCACAGACAAAAGGTTTTGAAAGACAAAGTCAAGAGTGACTTTTGCCCCCTCCCGCCATGAACTAAATTGAACAACAGTGTCGAGAGTGTGTGTCACCTCCTCGTGAACTGAATGGGAACAATTTCAAGAATGCCTGTCACCGCTAGTGGACAAAATGTGAATGATAACGCCAAAAGCACTTGTCAATTTGTCCGAGACTAACCGGGAACAGCAATGTTGAGTGCCCAGGACCACGCAGGGGTGGATTTGGAAATCTGGCTCAATCAAGAGCCCAGCTTGGAGTGTAACTGGCCTTAGGCGGTCGCTGGCTATTCCCACTGCCCTCACCCCACTTTGGACGCATCTACCTCCGGGACTACTGAGCTCATCATCAGAGAACCCACCCACCCCAGTCATTTACAGTACTGGAAAACACATGTGAATAGTGGCAGACTTCAGCCCCATCTGGGAACACACTGATTCTCAGCAGGAGCTTGCCCTGTCCTTCCTTGTATGTACAGCAGTGGGGTGAGTTGAAGGCAGCGGGGTGACAAGGGGTGGCAATGGAGGATGTGTAGGTCAGTGTGATCCATCACTATATTTGCAGATTTCCTGTGATGTGTAGGGAATACGGAAGACAACTCAATTATGCCACATTATGAAAGGATACCTTTTAGTTATTCTGTTTAAGGGACATTTCTATAATACTAGAATCACTAAGGTATTTACAACAATATTTTAGAGATCGCAAAGGCAATGGAACAAACATATTGAGAATCCGCCTCTTTATTGCTAAAAGAATGGCTGAGAAGTAACGGTGGCTGTGGTCAGCATAGGCAGTTGAGATGTTGGTGGCACAAGAAGAAGCCATTCCCATCTTGCTCCGGGACTAGGGTGACACTGAAATCTTCAGAGACAGATGTTCTAGGGCCCAGATGGTGCATTTCTGGTCCTCCTCCCATTTTTTCTGTGTGCAATGCTCCTAATCTTAAATTAGTCCTGCACGTGGAAGGATAAGGGACCGCATTAGTACACTAAAAAGCATGCGGATAAAACAAACAAACAAAAAAAACCCAACTGACATTTGGTTGAATTTTTTGGTAGGTACTCGGGATTGAACCTAGGGCTTCAACTATGCCAGGACAAGTGCTTTATTCCTGAGTTATAGGCTCAACCCAATTTGTGAGATCGTAGAGTCCATACAAAGAAGCCCTTCATTTCATGCTGTTCTAATTCAGTGAGGGACTGAGGGTATAGTAACTGCTCAATGTGTGTGAACTCTGGCTTCCAATCACGGAGCTACAGGGGAAAGGCCAGAAGAACCCTGTTAGGACGGAAAACACTGCGCCCTTCCTTCAGCAAACCCCAGGGAGCACCAGGAAACGTTTCAGGCTCTGTAGTAGATACTGGCCATTCAGTTTGTATATAGGGTGAGGCAAAGGGCTCTTTCTGAATGCTGCCTCGTTCTCCTGGGCCACTAGAGGGAGCACTTCTCCCTTTTAAGTATGTGGCCTGCAAATTCAGCACTACTCATGGCCAGGAGCTCCACAATAGCAATAGCAATATTAACAAAGAGAACCAACTGTTCCAGGAAGGAAAATGAGGACCACGCTCACATCCAGGACACTTTCACAATGTAGTTCTGATGATGCTCAGAAAGCAGAGCAGGCGAGGTGTGGGACAAGCCTTTTGGAGACATTCATGTTAAGATGTCTGAATTTTAAAACACAGTCCTTCACCTTCTTTGTGGCATGTGGGTCACTCTGCCCTCAGAGGGCCATTGAGAGCACACTAGGTAAACTGAGGGCAGGACAAAGCAGCTTGGCAATTATCAGCTTCTCCATTCCAGGGCTGCTTTGAACTCCTCAGAAAGCGAATGCCGTACTACGCACTGTGCCCTGAGCACCCTGAGCCAAACCTGGCTTAAGCCTGGAGTGTAGCCTTGGGATGTACGTAGCCTTAGGGGCCTGAGAACAGCTGGTGTTCTAGAGACGCGACCTCCCCAGTCTTCAGGGCCTTTCCGTTAGTGAGCACACAAGAGGGAACTCAGAGATACACCTAATGCCATTATCCCTATGCTCCTTTGAATCTTTTACTTTCCTTCTTCCCAGAAGAACTCCTGTACAGCTTGGACTTTCCCCTGCTCTCACGCGACCACTTCTGAGTCCAGTGAGCTGCAAATCCACTTACCTCTGCCCGAGAAAAATGGAAAAAATATTCCAAACTACCACAGGTATGAATTTAACCCACAGTGAGGTTTAGCCCCCACCATCAACCAATCACACAAAACAGTTCTTCATGATGCCTGACAGGGATGAGGAAAACGATCTGATGTCAGAAAGACATTCACTACCAACATAAATGTGTGGGTTTGAGGCGTGCGCGTCTGTCTGCTTTTATTTGAGGCGGGGTCTGATGTGGCCCAGGCTGGCCTTGAACTCCTGATCTTCACCTCCAGGGTCGTGGTATTATGGGTAAACACCATCATATGTGGACTCTTCATATATCAGGAAGACACACCAAGATGTACCAGACAATTTAAATTCAGGTCTGCCATTCACTACTTTGCTTTACCAGCAAGGTAGTGAATTTGAAGCAGCAATGCCAGGAGAAGCAGGCATTGTATGCTCTCCCCATCCCATCACTACAATGGCTGAAGATTTACAAATTCCCTCCTTCCTCTTAGAATTTATGCTTAAATTTACTATCGGAAATAATAACACAGAGCTCATAGATTCATAAATTTGGGTGATTTCTTCTATTTTTGCTTGTGAGCCTAGCCTTTAGCGGCGGAGCCATCTCTCCAGGTCAAACTTAGGGGATTTCTACATCATTCTTTACCCCAATATTATGTAAAGGGCAGTAATATTCTTTTTCCCTTTAGGAAGCCACGTTCTCACATGCTGGGGCTTTCTGACTCCATTTTGTACCCACAGAGTTTAAAGACCCTCCCCAAACCTAGAGACTTCAACAACAGCCCACCAACTCAATATATCTAGGACAAAGGTATTCAAGATCTCAGGTGAGTTTTAGAATGGCTATCCTGCCAAACGGCTTTTTTTTTTTTCAGATTACCGACCTACATTCAGGACTCACTTACACCCATCCATCTTGCGAGATCCTTCCTAAAAGGAAAAACAAACAAACAAACAAAACACATTCAGTATGTGGCCCTGTGGATGAAATTAAAGCAGGCACAGTATATTTCATGTTCATGCTTCAATGTTTGTCCTATCAACCCCTCCTCCTGCCCCCAACAGTGTTTGCAGCATCCACCTTGAGGCTTAATTTACCCTGAGTTCTCCCACCACCACCCGGTACCAACTTAAAGGGGAAGCCAAAAAAATAAAATCATTCATCAAAATACATCATGGTCCAATGTAATTTAAAGACACACAAAGCAATCAAGAGATGAACAGATATAAAATTTCAAGCAAAGGCAGAACTCCAACCTCAGGCTTCTCACTCTGCTCTGGCAAGACCTTGCCTTGCTGCAGTCTAACCGGACTCGTTTAAATACAGCAAGAAAGTAGTTTCCTTCGCGGCTGCCCTAGCTTTCGTCATACCCCAACCCCCATTTGCAGGAGGATAGAGTTGGGCAGTCTAGAGTTGCCAGGTGGCCTTTCTTTCAAGAGGGGATAAGGGGGCCCTGGGAGAGAACCAAGATCACCTTGAACTAACATGTGTTCTCTGAAAACTGCCCACTAGGGGCAAGGTAAGGCGTGTCTGCATACCTTGCTGGCTCAACTGTGCTGGAGAATGGTCTCCCATTGCTCCAGCTGCCGCTGGGTGAACCGAAGTTGGTGGCGGGCCATTGACCTCTCCGGAGGCTTTAGGCTTTTCTGGCTCTCCGTACCCTCAGCAACCAGCTCCATTTGCTCTTGCTCCACGCCACTTCCGCTGGTGCCACCATTCTTCTTCCCATCACCCACAGGACCTGGAGCATCAGGACCAAAGGGGCCTCCTTTTTCTCCTTTTAATTCTTCTCCTTCACTGTCTGCTCCCACTCCTCCCACTCCAGGTTGGCCCCGTACACCTTTCTTCTCTCTCCCCTCTCCAGCCTGAAAGATCATCTGTGCGTTCATATCTGCAAAAGAGGAAACAGCCAGAGAAAGCTCAGGGCATCAGGGCTCAGTGTGCACGAAAAGGAGAGACAAAGCACTGAAGAGCTATGTATAAAGTGAGCTGACGGTGGGTGCTGTTGCTTCGCTCATTCCCTTCTGCCAGGGATATTTGCTTCCCGGCGATCACTAAAACACCAATTCCATACCGGTACTGACCCTGCTGCTCTTCCTGGTCCTCCTTGACTCCCAGGCAGAGTAAGCAGGTGATGGCCCGACTGCAGCCTTGAGATGCCATACTCTGATGAGTCGATGAGGACGTACGCTCCTGCTGATGCTGGTGTCCGGGGACCAGAATGAGAGAGCTGCGCTCCTCAACCTGAAAGGGCTCTCCTCAGGCCCAATTTAGTTTCCAATGTATCCAGTCCTAGGCTTGTTGGCTCTGCTTTCTGCTCCCCGGTGGTTCCTGTGGGTTGAGCCTTCGAGGCACAGAGGCAGCGGCAGCTTAGGGGTGTAATGAGCACGACGTGCCTGCAAGAAGGGGACAGCATGCGGGTATGTGGGTGTGCAAAACCTGAGACGCCAGGTCACAGCTCAGCGGACAGCTCTGACTTTGGTAAAATATGCAGCGAGGCATAAAGGTCTCCAGAGGTCACACCGGGTATTTCTTTGCCTCCCGTTAATTCAGACAGTTCAGTACCAGCTCTTTCCTGGCGAGATAGCTCACCAAGACTAGAGCAATCCTCTGACCCAACACCTGAAGGCCTAAGTTCTGTTCACACACGCCGATGGCCACATAGAAAAGTGACTTAGCTGTTTTGTTTCATTTTGTTTTGTTGGGGTTTCTAGACAGGGTTTCTCTGTGTGTAGCCCTGACTGGCCTGGAACTCGCTCTGTAGGCCAGGTTGGCCTCAAACTCAAAGATGCCTCGCCTCCTCCCCCCACCCCCCGCCCCTGCCCAGTGCAGGGTGGCGTGCGCCACCGCCACCAACACCCGCCTCAAAGGTGGCTCTTTAACAATCCGTTTAAAACCCAGTATTCCCCTGGAGAGAAGCGGGGGGGGGGGGGGCAGATGGTGCCCATCCCTGGCTCATTCTGCGACCCTTCACCATGCCTCCCCCAGCACATGGGCCTGGAGGCTGGATGATTCTCTTTATGGTTCCTCTTTTCCAGCTGGGACTGCAGTAGCAATCTTGCAGGCTAGACAGAAGGATGAGATGATGAACAGTGGGGAGCTTGCGCAAGTAGCTGCAGCTTCAGTAGAGGCAGGGGAAAAAAAGAAAGGGAAGAAGTGGGGGGGGGGGGCATAATCACTCACAACTAACAACAGAAACCACGAGGACAGTGGCCCTAGAAGTAGGGACCCAAAAACGTGACCACCAGCAAGAGCAGCCAATCCCTGAGGACATAAAGGGTCTTCGGAACACACAGCTTCCCCACCGCCATACCAGCGTTCACCTGATCACAGCGGTGGGCACTGGAGAATAAGCTCCAAGAAGATCATTACGCACCGCCTGTGGGCACAGTAAGCAGATTGCATTGCCTGGTGACCAGTTCGCAGGGAGCATGTGCTAGTCCAGCACAGGGTTGAACTCTATACGGGTCCCTCTCCCCCTGAAACAGAAGCACCTGCAGGGCTCCAGGCTGCCCGGCCCCCTTCTCTAGGAGTTCGGAGCCTGGGTCAGAGTGAGCGCCTTGTCAGCTGGGAATGAAGGCGCTCTCGTCTGTGCTCTGCTGAATCAAGTTGGAGATTTGAGCTGAGGATGATGTTATACCCTTACGAACCCTGCACTCTGGACATAGAAACAGGAAGTGCTAAAGGCCAGCCTGAGGTACACGAGACCCTGGAAACAAATAAGAAAGCCATCGCATCGAACTCACAGAGATCCGCCTGCCTCTGCCTCCCGAGTGCCTCGAAAAATCAAAAAAAAAAAGTCATCGCATGCCTTTGCAAAACTGCACTCCTTCCTCTGTGGGAGTCTGTCAGAGGCGTTATTGTGTATCGTCCTGGAGCCGATCTAACAGATTTTCTTTCCTGGCTCTGGAATGACTGTGTTTTGTCCTGGTAGTTTTGTTACTGGGGAATGGAGCTCCATTTGGGCCATATCTACCTGTGATGATTCAAAGTACTTTCCCATTTCCTTATGCAGAGGTGACTAATCATAGATCCTTACACTCAAAGGTGGCTATGTGAAGCTGTAGAAAATCATGAGTTAGAAGGAGAGAGAGCACGAGCAAGGAACTCAGGACTGCGAGGGGTGCACCCACACACTGAGACAATGGGGATGTTCTTCTGGGAACTCATCAAGGCCAGCTGGCCTGGGTCTGGAAAAGCCTGGGATAAAACCGGACTCGCTGAACATAGCAGACAATGAGGACTACTGAGAACTCAAGAACAATGGCAATGGGTTTCTGATCCTACTGCACGCACTGGCTTTGGGGGAGCCTAGGCAGTTTGGATGCTCAACTTACTAGACCTGGATGGAGGTGGGGGTTCCTTGGACTTCCCACAGGACAGGGAACCCTGATTGCTTTTCGGGCTGAGGTGGGGGGGACTTAATTGGGGGGAGGGAGAGGGAAATGGGAGGCGGTGGCGGGGAAGAGACAGAAATCTTTAATAAATAAATAAATTTAAAAAAAAGAAAATCATGAGTTATATAAAAAGCTGTTTGGGGGAAAAAAAAAAGCAAACCGGGGGAGAACATCGGGATGATGCTATCAGCTAAGCCGCTCACGCCCTCCTGGGAATGCAGCGATGGAAGAAGCCTTTTTAGATCAGCAGAGCAACACAGCCAGCCCCTGAGGCTGTTTCCCAAGCCACAGCCTGGGATCAGAGAGAGGCCTGGCTCAGAAAACAAGATAAGAACTCTGTGTTCTCAGACGGGCAACGCAACGCCAGCTGGGGAAGCAGGAAGCTGAAGGTTGCTGAGCTGCCTCACTCCTCCCTCAGTTTACCTAGTGTACTCAGTAGCAGTATGAGGGCAGAGTGACTCTTATGTCACAAATAAAGGAAGCAGCAATGTTCTCACCTACTCTTGAGCCTTTCCACACGGGTATTTCCGAAAGGCTTCCCAAAGACATCTGGCCAAACTATTTTAACATCCTTAAAGCTAAATCAGAAAACCAGTAGGTGGAGGTGTGGGGATCTGGGACTATATCTCAGAAGTTGAGTGCTTGCCTAGAATTTTATTCATTAGGCCTTGGGTTCAATCACAAGCACCAGCACACACACTACAACTCACACACACGCACTATCAGAGGCTACTGAGTACCAGCCTTAGAGCTCCCTCAGAACAGGATGTCTACAGCCAGAGAAAACTGGCTGGGAAAAGGGATCTAAAGGGTAGAAAAAACCGACTCAAGCACCTTTCTTCTGCAGGTTAAGTTATTCCTTGGGCGAGGAAGAAAAAAGGAACGTTCTCCATAAGGTTTTCAGTTTATAGAGGCGTACAGACAAGTTAGCAGTTCCACAGGCGGTGACAACAGCATCAAACACGCATTTTAGAGTCCCAGAGGCAGGTAAGGGAGGCTTCTTACATCTCAGAGTGGGGTAGTGGCTGTGAAGCTCCTGGCAGATATCAGGAGGATTAGTTAAGAATGGGACTTTAAATTACAAATTCTAAAATACAGAATTCTAAGGCGTTCTCGCGCACTAACTACAGTCTTTAACTGTAACTAGGAGTTTATGGTTGATAATTGTAGGAAAATGCAGCAGCGCTGCTGTGCTTTCTAAACATTTCCACTTCCCTGGCAGCTGGGAACTCACCTTTGGTAGCCATAGCAACCTGTGGGCCTGGGAGGAAGGCAAGATGCTTGATTTGTACCTAGCTGCCTGAGAAAAATAAGAAAAAAAAAAAAAAAAAAAAAAAAACCTCTTTAAAGATTTTGCTTTCAGCTCCAGCAGGGTACCTGCCAGTACCCAGTGAGAATTTCTTTCCCTGAGGCTGGGTTAGTGACTCAAGCCTTTTTCATGTATCTCTAGGGGTAAAAACAGAAACAGTTAATTTTCCTGAGCTATGATCTTACGTTAATTGAAACCAAGGTGAAGAATAAATACAGACTATTAGTAGCTTGTTGGGTTAGAGCAAAAGGCCAGTAGATTCCTCCACCTTCCTGAGTCTGCTGCTAGAGAATTCAGGCCCACCCAGACTCTCTTGTCAGGAGAGCAGACATACTGTCTCTCCTGTTCAGTGCCTCCTCTTTGGGGCTCCTTTCCTGTCAACGAGTCCTGTCAATAAGGGTAATTGTGGGGACTAACTTAGCAGATTTGACTATTAGAACAAAGCTTTGGCTGAGTGATTGCTTTCACACCAGGGCTTCACGGTGTGAGAGAGGGGATCCAGGTGCCCACACAGGAAGAAATTATCTCAACAAATGATTTACATACTGCTGGGATATTATAGAAGGGAGAAACAGCATGATTCCACAGGATTTCTACAGAATTGACAGTAACTTATCCAAAAGACAGGCGTTCCCAGACATCTGCAAACTGGGATCTCCACCAGATTACATTCCTGCGCATTTGTCTCTTGGTCTGCCAGCTGTACTTTTGCTGTGCAGACTTGTGGGATTGTGGCAATTCACCATAACCCACACACCACAGCACACACACACACACACACACACACACACACACACACACACACCAGTACTGAAGTCAAGGGCCTAAGCCCAGCCCATAGCACGTTTATCTCCCTGAGGTATTGGTTATGTTTTCCACTCTGACCACTGCTAACCCGGGATCTTCTGAACATGCATACACCATTGCCCTGGATTTTTCAGACAACATACTTACAAAGACAAAAGATGCCAATTAGTAGCATAATAGAGAGAACGAAGTATCATGCAGTAAGAGGAAGCCTAGGGGAAAGCCCAAATGGATGATCTTATGGAAACCTCATCAAGTAGGATAGTGAGAAGATGGAATAGTTTGGCAGGTCTTACTTGTATTTGGAGAGTAGGTTCCTCTCCACATCAATGACCTGAAGCAATTCATTAGCTACACTGAATTCTCTCCTGAAAGAAAGCAGTGCAATTTTTAGGAACCAGATGCAGCAGCCAAGAGGGCCGAAGGTACAAAGAGTCCAGGTAACCAAAATGATTGAATTGTATATGGAAGAATAGGCCAGTCCCCTGTGCTGGAGAGTTCAGTAGGAGGTGGGGTATTCCAGGCAGGAGGACCCTGTAATGGGTAGGGACTGAAGGATGCAGAGAGAAGCTGGCAGCCATTCTCCACTTCCACATGTTAAATGGGCACCTCAGCCTTTTGTTTCAGGTTTGGAACTGAACAAAACTAGTAAAATTGAACGAGACAAAATACTAAGTCTATTCTAAGCCGTGAACACAGTTGATACCAACTGAGGTTTTTTTTTGTTTTTTTCTTTTTTTTTTTTTTAAAGACTGTGTATCATAGCTTCAGCTGTCAACTTACGCACCTAGGAAGAGGGATTCTCGACTGGGAAATTGCCTCCATCATATTTGCCTGCTGGCAGTCTGTAGGGGCATTTTCCTGGCTGGTAATTGAAGTGGGAGGGTCCAGCCCACCATGGAAAGAACCATTCCTAGACAAGTGAGCCTGAATTCTACAAGAAAGGTAGATGACATATTAGACAGGGTATGGGGCAGACGGAAGGAAAACAGACCTGAAGAGAATCATATTTCATTGTGTACACATAGGAAACTGTCAAGAATAAAGGAACTTTTAAAAAATGAAGGTGTTGCTGCCCTTAGCTGT
The DNA here is from genome assembly GCF_018167655.1 of Microtus oregoni. Taxonomy (NCBI): domain Eukaryota; kingdom Metazoa; phylum Chordata; class Mammalia; order Rodentia; family Cricetidae; genus Microtus; species Microtus oregoni. Next base: position 12,570 of record NW_024544944.1, read on the forward strand.
CAGGAACATATGCATTAAAGCTACTTTAATATTTCATCTTATCCCCCATCTGAATGGCTAAGATTAAGGAAAAAAAGCAAAGGAGGGTTGGGAAATGAGGGATCCCAATGCTCTGTTGGTGGAAATGAAAATTGGGGCAGCCCCTGTAGAATTGGTGTGCCCACTCTTCACAAAAGTAGAAATTGGTCTACCATACAACCCAGCTACACCACTCCTGGGCATGTATCCCAAGAACTCCATTTCCCACCACAGAGACACGCACATCAGCGTTCATGGCTGTTCCATTAACAATAGTTACAATATGGAAGCAGCAGAGATGTCCATTAACTAATGAATGGACGCTGAAAATATACTATGCAGCACGCCGCTACTGCCAGCAGAAGAGACGACTGCAACAGGATCCTTCTCAGAACACCCTTTATTGGAGCACTTACACTTGAGGTTTGAAAGAGGCAAGAAGACCCCGTCCCCGTGGAAGCAGAAGAATATATACGGTGCCAGACAAAGCCCTGACGTGTCATCAACCCAATGGCTCAGGCCAGAATGGAGCGATAAACGTGTTAAATAATGATTGGCCAGATCAGATGGCCAGATCGAAAGACTCCCCGCGCTGGAGGGGGGAGCTTGTGCGCATGCGCACAAGTTCTCTCAAGTTTGACGTGGAACAGCAAGCGGCGCCCAGGCTCCGTGCCCACGACATGACAGCGCCATGGTGCGCGCTACATCTGACAGCGCCATGGTGCGCGCTACATCTCCCCCTTTTATATTTTAAAGCAGAAACCCGATCTAGTTTGAGACCTCATGATGTCCCCAACGATCAAGGGTTAGGGTGCGCTGTGCGCGTCATGCTGTGTATCCTCTCATGTGCAATGGCAGCAAGGCCTATGAGGTGCAAGGACTACCAGCACGTTTAAAAAACATTGAGAACTGGGTGTGCCTGTCCCAGTGCAATGTCTCTATCGACTTGGGGTGCGGAGGCCACATCCAGTTATAGGTCATGCTTGAGGCTAGCCAGCCAGACCTGAGGGGAGATGCCATGTTCGAGGGCGGCAAGGGCCTGGACTATAATTGCTTTGTTCCGAGCTTGCCGTGCACGAAATCGGCGCAGAAGCCAAAGGCAGAGAAACACGCCGAGGCAACATATGGCACCGAATACGCCAACCCCCACCCACTCCTTAAAGAAAGAAAAAGCGGATTGCAGCCAATCAGTAAATTGTCCAAGGGTTATGGGCTGTATACGAGTATCGTTCAAGGTAGCAATCTGTAACAGCTGGTCCTGGATCAGGTTCTCCGCTTCCTTGGACCAGTTGCCGGCAAAGAATTCGCCTAGGATCTTTGATTCATTTCTGGAATTATCAAAAGAAAGTGGGGTTATGCATACATGCTTTTGATACGAAATGCAACCCATTTGAACCAAATCAGCCAAATCATTAATTTGACTTTGTAAAAAATCAATTCTTTGATTAGCTGCCACTATGCCTGACAGCATGTGTCTATTTATTCTGCTTTGAGTATCCAGCACTGTAGCGGCCTCTGCAACCACATTATTAATGGTATCTGCAGTTTGTACTTGATTGGTCATAGCCACTGCTGCGGTAACCGCGGCAGCCGCTGACACTGCTATCGCTGTTACTATAGCGACGGTGAGTCCAAAATCCCTTTGTTCTCGTAAAAGAGTAACGAGTGGGAATGCATCAGGATCCGTTTTAACAGGAACTGGCACGAATGTTGGTATCCTCATAACCACTACAAGGTTCCATGAAGCATTCCAGCATTGAGCTAGAAAGCAATCGGTACTCCTGCAATCTACCTCTTGGGTAGCATTAGTAATATTAGTTAGCAGAAACACAAAAGGAGAAGGCACACACACTGGTGCTGCCGCCAAGGTAGTATTGGCCAGCTCCTCCTCCTGAAGTACACGAAGTCGCCTACCAAGGGATGTTTCGGTTACTATACCAGAAACATTAATCAGCCGGGCGGTGAGCTTTTGGATTTGGGCTAAGGCGGAAATGTCTGCTGTTGCTCCTGCCTCATTGGAAACCAACCATTGATACCAGGACCACCCATCCCCTATGGTTGAACTTTTGTTTGACTGATTATAAAAATATCTCTTCATAGACGGAGAAAGGGAGAATCCCTGTGAAATCTGTAACTCCTCCCATGTCCTGCCCTGACAGGCAGTATAGGTGGGAGGGAAAGAAAAATCTGGGACACAATGTGGGGATGCTTTAAATTCAGTGCTATTATAATCTCTAAGAGAGGGATCTTTCATAGGCACCAACAATGTGGTATTCATAGCCAAGGTGGTAACGTTAACTGAAGTTGCATTACTGGATGTACCACCGCCTGATTGGGCACCCTGAACAATCTGATTTAAAGCTGATGCCAATATGCCTATATTCACCTGACTATAAAGCAAGGGATCCATCCAATTAACCAAATTCTTTTGTTTTAACAGAATGCATGGGGTTTTATGTTCCAGGGAAAAACAAAAGGTCCCATGAAGCACAACTTTAGTTGAATTAAATCGTTCTATCTTATCATCTCTTGGGACCATACAAGGGGCTTCCATATCACATGAGGTGGAAATCAAGGTGGGAATAATAGAGGAATTAGCGTGAACAGGCATAGGTATTGGCCATGCCCTGGTTACTGCCCACAGTTGCGTCATTTTCATCTGTATCATTGGCGTCCACAGGAGGAGAATCAGCACCACGAGAGTCGTCTTCATTGTCCTGTATCCGTTTCAGCTCTAGTGTCAGTCTTGCCGGGACCCAAACCGGTTGTTCCTGGCCCTGCGGAAAAATACAAACAGCTCCCCTGGATCTAGCAATCACTGGATCCGGGCCACACCATGTGTTATTTAACACATCTTTCCACTTTACTTCAACGTTTTCGGTGGGTAGAGCCCCAGCATGTCGGCTGGCCGCTGATCGTCCCTGATCATCAAGGTTTAAAAAATTCAGAGTGAAAGTAGCTAGGGATATGGCATTCTTGGGTGAATAGCCCTGGGCTACTCCCCCTTTTTGTTTTTGTAACATTTCCTTTAACGAGCGATTAGCCCGTTCTACAATGCCTTGCCCTTGTGGATTGTACGGCAGGCCAGTGTGATGGCAAACACCCATCTGAGAGCAAAACTGCTGAAAGGTTTTGGAGGCATACGCAGGACCATTATCAGTTTTTAAGTGTTTGGGTTTACCCCAAGCGGCCCATGCCTCCAGGCAATGAGTTATAACATTAACCACCTTTTCACCTGTAAAGGGTGATGCATGGATCACACCAGAACAAGTATCGACTGATACATGCACGTATTGCATACGACCAAAACTAGGTACATGGGTGACATCCATTTGCCAGAGGTCACCTGGCAGCAGGCCTTTTGGATTGACTCCAACATGTGGGGGGTGGTTAAAAGGGACACAGGCCTGGCAAGATTTAACTATGTCCCTAGCCGCTTGTCTAGGAATTTTAAATTTAAGTGTTAGTGTTCTGGCGGGCACATGATATAACTCGTGAAATTGGCGTGCTGCTGAAAAAGGAGATGATGTTATCATTGGAAAAGCTCGGGTGGCTTCGTCGGTGCGAGCATTGGCCTCTGCAGCACACACCTGGCAGCAGTGTGTGCGCTCGTATATGAGCCATGTGAAAAGGATGCGACCTCTTTCTAATAGTATCACGTATGGACAACAAAATGGAGACCACGGGGCTCCTGTCAGAGATCATTGCAGAAGATTCAAGTTGATTTATAGCATTGACCACATAATGGGAATCTGAGTAAATATTAAGAGGACCTGTAAAGGTGAGAAACACCTCCAGAACCATTTGACACTCTACTAGTTGTGGCCTATTTGGCTCAAAATGTTTAATGACTGTCTCCCCTCCCTGGACAACATAGGCTCCCACACCAGAACTTGACCCATCAGTATATACAGTGACTGCATTATCCAAGGGGCAAGGCTTGGTCACCTTAGGAAAAATAACTGGATGATTCATGACAAAATGTAACAGTTTATCGGATGGATAATGATTATCAAACCTTCCAGAAAATGCACAGACAAGAACAGCCCAATCATCTAGTGTTGCACTCAAGACTTGTATTTGTTTAGGGGAATATGGCTGGATCAACAACTGTGGTTGCATAGCAAAATGTGTTAAAGACATCTTTATACCCATCATGGCAATAGACACCACAGCCGTGGGATAATACTCAATTGTTTTGCGGATGGAGGCATGAGCATGTATCCATAACAAAGGCCCATCTTGCCAAAGGACAGCTGTGGGTGCTGACTTAGTATGCAAAACACACAACACTAATTGTTTATTTGCATCATATCGTCTTAACTGTGCATTCTGAATGGCCTGTTCAACCCTCACCAAGGCCTCTCTTGCATCCTGTGTCAGCATTCGAGGGGACGTCACTCTTGGGTCTCCCTCCAAAATTTTAAATAGGGGTCTCAACTCAGCTGTAGTGAGCCGAAGGTACGGCCGAAGCCAGTTGATATCACCTAGCAATCTTTGAAAATCATTAAGTGTTTTAAGATTGTCAAGTCTCAGACTTATTTTCTGCGGTCTTATAGCTTGTGGGGTTGTAATAGCTTCCAGAAATCGTCCCACCTCTTCCTTCTGTACCTTTTCAGGAGCAATTTCCAGCCCACATTTCCTAAGTGCATCAACGGTGGTAGAAAACGCCAAATCAAGCACATCATTAGTAGGGGCAGCTATCAAGATATCATCCATATAATGGCATAATCTCAAATTTGGAAATTTTAAGCACACTGGCTCCAAGGCCTTTTGAACAAACAACTGGCACATGGTAGGACTATTGGCCATTCCTTGGGGCAAAACCCTCCATTGATACCTTGCATCAGGTTGTTCATGACTAACGGATGGAATTGTAAATGCAAACCGAGGACAATCCTCCTTGTTCAAGGGTATCAAGAAAAAGCAATCCTTTATATCAATAATAATGATCGGCCAATCTCTAGGAAGGCTAGAAAGCAAAGGCAATCCCCTTTGCACTGATCCAAATAACTGCATTTGCTGATTAACTGCTCTAAGGTCATGTAGGAGCCTCCATTTCCCTGATTTTTTCTTGATCACAAAAATAGGCGTATTCCAAGGAGATTGAGACATCTCCAGGTGCCCCAGAGCAAGTTGCTCTTTTACCAATTCTTGTGCTGCCTCCAATTTTTCTCTAGAGAGGGGCCACTGAGGGACCCAGACCGGGATGTCAGTGGTCCAGGGTATAGGGATGGCATCCTCAGTGGCCCCTAGGAAAAACCCAGGCCTTGACGTCCAGGACTCATTGAAGGCATAATCGGTTCAGGGGTGCCCTGAAGCCCCTTCCCTAGTCCCTTGCCCGGAACATATCCGGACTGCAGCATTAACTGTTGACTAACATCTGAATACTGTGTAACAAGTTTTATTCTCATCTGACTCAAAACATCTCGCCCCCATAAGGAAATGGGGAGATCAAGCACGAAAGGTTGAAATAGTCCCTTTTGGCCTTCTTCATATGTCCAAGTTAATTCTTTAGCACTGACCTTTGGTGTATTGGCATACCCCAGGCCCTGTAATGTTTGAGATGATAGCTGAAGAGGCCACCGCTTCGGCCAATCCCCTTCTCTAATAATGCTGCGGTCTGCACCTGTGTCCAGCAGTCCTTGAAACGTTTTGCCTTCTATATTAAGGGCTATAATCGGCCTTTGATCTAAACCCATAGACAGACAAACAAGATCTGTGCCAGTGGAACCAAACCCTTGATCCCCTCTATTCATAGCCTTGGCTGGAAAATGGTTATGCAGACTAGGCAAGATCAACATTTGAGCTATGCGATCCCCTGGGGAAATAGCTGTAATGCCCCTTGGGGAGGAACACATGATCTTAACTATGCCGGTATAATCAGGGTCTATAACACCCGGGGTTACTACCAGCCCTCTCAGAGCAGATGATGAACGTCCTAACAGTAAGCCCACAGTGTCTCTAGGCAATGGACCTTTAAAGTCTGACTCAATGGGCTGCACTCCCATTTGTGGTGTCAATACCAGCCTGGTGGCGGCACAGATGTCCAACCCTGCAGAGCCCATGGTTGCCCTTCGGGTTTCTGAGGTGGCTGCTCTGCCTGATCTTGCAATGCCCCATACATTTGAGGGCCCTGGGGACGTGGGCCCCTCTTGCCGTTTTTTGAACCTGGTGGATTAGTAATGGGCCGGCCAGAATCTGATGGATTAGTAATGGGCCGGCCATTGATGTCTTTCACCGACCGGCATTCATTTCCCCAGTGCCTCCCTTTTTTGCATCTCGGACAGAGGCCTGGTTGACGTCCTCCACCTCCCTGCCTCCCTTCTCCATTCGGACATGTTTTTCTTATATGACCCGGCTGGCCACATTTAAAACAGACTCCTGGTCTATTGCCAGACATCCGGGCAGCAGCCAAAACAGCAGCTGCCAGTCCAGAATTAGTCAATGGCCCTCCTATTTCCCTGCAAGCTTTCATCCATGCTTGGAGTCCTTTTCCTTTCCAGGGGGTGATTGCCCTCCTACATTCTTTGGTACATTGTTCATAGACGAGTTGCTCTACTAAAGGCATACACTGGTCCATGTCGCTAAATACTCTTCCTGCTGCCTCCATCATTCGAGCAACAAAGTCTGAAAATGGCTCTGCTGGTCCTTGTATTATCTTGGTTAAATTACCCGACACTTGGCCCCTGTTAGGCAGGGTTTTCCAGGCTCGTATGGCTATTTCATTAATTTGTTGGTAAACCTGAATAGGAAACACGGTCTGATTGTTTATCCACTGTCCTTGACCTAGTAACATGTCTGCCGTCCAGGCAGCATTGCCATTATCTGCATTAATACGGGCCTGTGCATAAGCATAGTCGGTATAAATGGACCTGAAGTACAAGTATTGACCTAAAGTAACACACGCCTTAACAGTACTCATCCAATCGGCAGGTGTCATTGCCGATTGTCCTAGGCGCTCTACAAGTCCGAGCGTGAAGCTCGCAGACACTCCATAAGTCTGTGTGGCCTCAGCCAAGTCCTTCAACTGTTTATAAGCAACCGGCTCATGAAACCTCTGCCCTGTGTTGGGATCCTGAAAGACGGGGAACACAGCAGCCAATCAGCTCCATGTGCCAGGCTTAATGAAGGAAGCCGACGTGGCAGGAGGTGCCGATGGGCCACTCCTGGTACCACTAGCTCTAGGTGAATCATATGGCGGAGGCTTAGTACGCTCCGGACTACACTGTCCCCGTTCATACTGAACTGCAGCTTCCTCTAGATCTTCCTCTAGACCTTCCTCCTCCACCTCTAATTGGTCCTCATCCTCGGAGGACTCATCTATACAAAATTGAGGAAATTCCTCCAAGAGTGGATACCGCGTATCCTCTAGCTCCCTGTCTTTCTCTGGAGCTTTCTCTTCCCTCTTCCGAGAGCTCTTGTCGCTCTCCCTTTTCCGAGAGCTTTTGTCGCCCTCCTTAGGCCTATGTTTTTTGTGTTCTCCTGTCATTTCTTCCTTGGTATCTAGCTCCGACATGCTATCCTGGTAGTCTAAAAGCGCTCTTCGGCCTTCTTTTACTGCCTCGACGCATTTCCCGTCCCGCAAACAGGCTCGTACCAATTTCCATAATGGATGACTTCCCGGCCGAAGCTTACCCTCCGCCTTTGCTGTCTCGAGGGCCCTACCTAGCTTGTTCCAGCAGGGGAGATTGATGTCCCCAGAACCTCCAAACCATGGTGCTACTCGATCCACATCCTCCAAAAACTTTCTTACGGTACCCTCGGAGATTTTTAGATCTCGGTCCCTAAGCAGCCTCTGGATAGGGCGCGAGAAAGGCGCCATGCCAGCGGGTCCAGACGCTACATTTCCCATGCTGTACGTTATCTGCACACCTTATGCACGAGTTGAAATGCCTACCTATCTACACCGGGCTTACTTTCAGTTTCACTTACTGCCGGTCCCAGCAAATACACTCTTGACCGGCTCTATGAAAACGTGGAAAAAAGGCAATGGGTCAGCACCAAGACGACCATACCCCGAATGACAGGGGCTCCCCAGAGCGGATTCACTCCTCCACTCAGCACGTCAGAAGTAATACTCACGGAGAACTCACCAGCGCCGCCGCTCCGAGCGTCTAAGTTCTGAATCCTCCTGCTTCCGCAGGGGTCTCTGCCTGATGCCGTGATGGAAGTCCCGGGGTTCGGCACCACTTGCAGCACGCCGCTACTGCCAGCAGAAGAGACGACTGCAACAGGATCCTTCTCAGAACACCCTTTATTGGAGCACTTACACTTGAGGTTTGAAAGAGGCAAGAAGACCCCGTCCCCGTGGAAGCAGAAGAATATATACGGTGCCAGACAAAGCCCTGACGTGTCATCAACCCAATGGCTCAGGCCAGAATGGAGCGATAAACGTGTTAAATAATGATTGGCCAGATCAGATGGCCAGATCGAAAGACTCCCTGCGCTGGAGGGGGGAGCTTGTGCGCATGCGCACAAGTTCTCTCAAGTTTGACGTGGAACAGCAAGCGGCGCCCAGGCTCCGTGCCCACGACATGACAGCGCCATGGTGCGCGCTACAATACTACATATACACAGTGATATTTTATTCAATTGAAAAGAAAAAATAAAATTTGCAAGTAAATGAACGGATCTTGAAAACATGGTGGATATCCCATAGCCAGAAAGATCAGGGGGTTGTGGGGGGCTGTAGCTGAACACGAACCAGAGAGCAGGCTAGTCAGTAAGCAACATTCTCCCCAGAGTCTCTACCCCAGCTCTTGCCCTGTTTTCCCTTGACGGTGTGCTACATGCAACCAGGAAAGCAGATAAACCCCTTCTTCCCAGTTCACTTTTGGTCAATGACTTAGCACAGCACCAGAAAAGCAAACACTGGGTGGATCTATCTTTCCTACAGGGATTTTCGGGGACGTCTTTGCAGTGCTGGAGGTGAAACCCAAGGCCCCACACATCTGGACACCTGAGATACACCCTCAATCCCTCATAAGAAAGGAGTTTTTCTGTACAATCTTAAATCTCAGTGGTTGATGGTGCAGGAATTGTGGAAATCATTGTGGAGTCTTCTCAAAACAGCTGAAATTAGAATGACAACGTGACCAAGCAATACCACTCCTGGAACATACCTCAAGAACTCTATATTCTATCAAAAGGATAGTTACACATCCTTGTATATTGTTTCCCTATTTACAACAGCAAGGAAATGAAATAGGTTTAGATGTCCACCAACTAATGAATAAATAATAAAAATGTGATATACGCTTACAAAATCAACTTTTTTGATTTATTTAACTTTTATTTTTTATGTGCATTGGTATGAAGGTGTCAGATCTTGTGGAATTGCATTTTTAGACAGTTGTGAGCTGCCATGTGGGTGTTGGGAATTGAATCCGGGTCCTCTGGAAGAGAGGTTAGTGTTCTTAACTGCTGAGCCATCTCTCCAGCCCCCACAAAATCAACTTTTATTCTGGTGCTTAAGTTATAAAAATTTTCAGAAAAAATGGATGAAACTGAAAAATATATTAAGCAACATAGGCTTAGAAAAACAAACATTGGCCGGGCGATGGTGGCGCACGCCTTTAATCCCAGCACTCGGGAGGCAGAGGCAGGCGGATCTCTGTGAGTTCGAGACCAGCCTGGTCTACAGAGCTAGTTCCAGGACAGGCTCCAAAGCCACAGAGAAACCCTGTCTCGAAAAAACAAAAAAAAAAAACAACCCGAAAAACAAACATTGATCTCTCTCATAGATCTAATTTTTCTATATCTATGTTTATGCAGGAGGGAGTATATATAGAGATCAGAAAACTAGAAAGGATCCTATGAAAGAAGAAAAAAGTGACCTTCAAGGAGGAGAGGGGTGCAATCGAACACCTGTGATTTGGAAAGAGAAGGGAATTGCTGGAAGTGGAAGGGTTTGAGCAGGGATGAGGAGCAGGGATATGGGGTCAAGAAGGACAAGGGGGAAGGGTCAACCAAAACTAAGCATTATGGAAATGCTAGCTAGGCATGGTGGTGCACTCCTTTAATCCCAGTACTTGGGAGGCAGAAACAGACAGATGTCTATGAGTTAAAGGCTAGCCAGGACTACAAGGTGAGTTCCAGGCCAGCCAAAGCTACATTCTGAGATTCTGTCTCACGAAAGAAAACAGGGAGGTAGGGAGAAAGGGAAGGAAGGAAGGAAGGAAGGAAGGAAGGAAGGAAGGAAGGAAGGAAGGAAGGAAGGAAGGAAAAGGGAAGGGAAAGGAAAGGGAAAGGAAAGAAAAGAAAAGAAAAGAAAAGAAAAGAAAAGAAAAGAAAAGAAAAGAAAAGAAAAGAAAAGAAAAGAAAAGAAAAGAAAAGAAAAGAAAAGAAAAGAAAAGAAAAGGAGATGAAGGGTCATGGCCCCTCATTTCAGACCTTTAATTCAATCCCACACACAAATCTTCTTTGAGGCTGGAGAGATGACTAAGTGGTTAAGAGCACTTGCTGCTCTTCCAGAGGACCGGAGTTCAGTTCCCAGCCTCCACATGGTAGCTCACAAATATCTGTAACTTTAATTTCAGAGGACTCAAAGCCTTCTCCTGACCTCTATGGGCACTGCACACACATTCTACACAGATCCTTGCAGGCAAAACACGCATATACATAAAATAAAAAATAAAGCTTAAAAAAGAAAATGTCACCTGGCGGTGGTGGCACATGCTTTTAATCCCAGCACTCGGGAGGCAGAGGCAGGCAGATCTCTGTGAGTTCGAGGGCCAGCCTGGTCTAGAAGAGCTAGTTCCAGGACAGGCTCCAAAGCTACAGAGAGTGTCTCAAAAAAAAACCAAATAAATAAATATAAATATAAATAAAAAATAAAATAAAATAAAAATAAAAAATAACAAAGGACGCCACCTTGTGGCACATGCATGCGTGTGGTGCGTGCGCGCGCGCACACAAACATTCACTGTATATGACCTGGCATTTTCATAAGGCTTTGATCAAATATTCAAATCTTGTGGTGATTCTAGCCTGGAAAATGTCTTAAGTGATCCACCTGGTTTGCTCTCTGATGCTGTGATAAAACACAGACCAAAAGCAAGTTGGTGGAGGAAAGAGATTATTTACTTGGCTTACAGGTTACAGTCCATCCTCTGGGGAAGCCAAGACAGGAAAGTGGAGGCAGGAGCTGATGCAGAGGCCTTGGACGGGTGCTGCTTACTGGCTTGTTCATCGAGGCTCGCTCAGCCTGTTTTTTTTTTTCTTTCAAGGCATGGCTTCTTCTTGAATCTGGGAACATTTGCCTAGGCATGATATCCACCACTACCCACTACAGTGAACTGGGCCCTCCCAGTCAGTCACTAATTAAGAAAATGCCTCCGGAGGAGGGAGGAGGGTGAGTGGGGGAGCAGGAGGGGAATGGGAGGTGTAGTAATAAGAGCAGCGGGCTGCGTCCCCAGCACCCGGCCGCCCACATGGCTAGCTCTAGCTTATGCCCCGAAATAATTACACGGAAACTGTATTCTTTTAAACACCGCTTGGCCCATTAGTTAAAGCCTTTTCTCGGCTAACTCTCGCACCTGGACTAGCCCATTTCTTATAATCTGTGTAGCCCACGAGCTGATTTACCAGGAAAGATCTTAACCTGCGTCTGTCTGGAGTGGGAGAATCATGGCGACTCCCTGACTCAGCTTCTTTCTCCCAGCATTCTGTTCTGTTTACTCCTCCCACCTATGTTTTAACCTTTGAGGGCCAAGCAGTTTCTTTATTACTTAACCAATGAAATCAACAGATAGAAAGATGACCCTCCTCCATCAGGGAGGAGGGGAGGAAGTGTAAATTTTTGAATGGAAAAATAAAACATATTTTTAAAAAAGAAAATGCCCCCATTGACATGCCCACAGGTCAATCTGATGGAGGCAGTTCTTCTGCTGAGGTTCCCTCTTTCCAGGTGACTTCTTCTGTGTGTGGGGAGGGGGCGAGGGGGGAGTTGCTTGAGATAAGATTTCTCCAAGTAGCCCTGGCTGTCCTGGAACTCACTATGTAAATCAGGTTGGCCCCAAACTCACAGAAATACGCCTGCTTCTGACTCCCAAGTGCTGGGATTAAAGGCGTGCACCACCGCCAACTGGCTTTTCTGCTGTTTTTGTTTTCTTGTTTTGTTTTGTTTCCAAGACAGGGTTTCTCTGGGTAGCCCTGGCTGTCCTGGAACTCACTCTATACACCAGACTGGCCTCGAACTCACAGAGATCCACCTGCCTCTGCCTCCTGAGTGCAATCAGCCAGTAGTGCCGTGAAGATCCTTCACAGAAATCCTGTGGATCATGGGACTAAAACTGCTGGCAGAAGGGAAAATGTTATAATTTAAATATGTTTGCTACATTGGTTATGGATTTTTAAAGTTATGTGAACAATTAAGTAGAAAACTGAAGTTTTTAAAGATTTTATATTTTCCTTTGTTTTCATGAAGTAAGATTTTTCCCTTTGCTGGAAAAATGATAAATTTGGCTCTAATATATATACTATTACAGGATTTTTTCATTGTTTAAAGCAACTAGATTAATCTAAATATATGTGTTCATCCATATATAACTATATATGTGTATACTTGAGATTTTCATTGACTCAATTATATGAAATAAGTAATTTTGAGATTTAAAATAAAATCCCAATAATATTTTTAAAAAGAAAATCTAGCGTGATTAGTCATGCGCCCTATCAGCAGTCCCTGTCGTTCTTCTTGTAAAATACAAAGGAATATTTTTGTTAACTATGATATAAATGTAAGATTTTAGTATCTCTTGAAACATTTTTAAAATAAAGGAATCCCATCTTATTTTTAAGGTGCAAATGATTTTTTTTAATAGGTGAAATCAGAAGGCCTTAAGAACACTGCTGGTCTGCCAGGTGACCCGGATTTGATTCCCAGCACTGCCAATAGGGGGCAGTGCCTATTCTCCAACTGTGCCTCCTCAGGGCCAGATCAGCCACCTGCCTCAGGTGGCAAAGGGTTTGAGAGGGAGGGAGGTCATCTCCCCCTCACCCACTCTACCATATTCCAGATGAGGGCTGGGGTCTGATCTCCCTCAAGCATTCCCATGGCCTGATCATCTGTACCCCCATCAATGGGGGTCAGCTCTACAGTGCTGCCTGGACAAAGTGCAGGGCCTACCTTCCTGAGTGCTGCAGTCTGTGAGGGGCAGGATCAGCTCTCCCACTCTTGGACCCTGGGACCAGCTTTTCCCGCCTGGAGTAGGTAAGGTGCCTGGGGCAAGGGGTATCTCTCCCTCCTCATGCTACCATGGGATAGACCATGGGCTAGCTCTCCACTCGCATGTCTTCAGGGTTGAATCACCTGCACCCCAGCTCTGCTGTGCTGTCCTGGCAAGGTGCAGAGCCTGTTCTGAGAGCTGCAGTGGGTGGGGGCAGGGCCAGTTCTCCCTAGTGCTTCAGCCAGTGAGGGGCAGGACCAACTCTGTGCAGCCCAATCCTCACTGCTTTCAGTGGTGACAGGAGCCAGGGACATACCACAGACCACAGAGGCAGCAGGATCACAGACCCAGCCAGTTCCAAGCCAGACAAGGGCCTTAGGGACAGCCCAGGCCCCCAGTGAAACCATGGCCCTGGTAGCAGCACAGGCTCCTCAGATCTCCATGGCTCCAACAGAGGCTCAACCCCCCAACAGTGATCTGACCCTTGGTGGTGCTCAGGCCCTTGATGCGTCTGAGTGGCCCTTAGTGGCAATATGGGCCATGGATAGCAATACAGGTCCCTGCTGTGGTTGGACCATGGGCTCAGACAGGGTCCTCGGCAGGGGCCCAGGCGCAGATGTCACAGTGGCCCCAGGTGGCAGTGCAGGTCCCTCTGAACAGCATGGCCTGTGAACACCTGTATGGCCCAGGTGTCAGCCCAGATCCTGAGCATCCACACAGGAATCTCAGACATCAGTGCAGACCCCGGCTGTGGCAGGGTCACTGACCCAGACTTGGTCCCTGCTGCAGCTCGGGCCCATATGACACCCTGGGCCTAGGTTGCAGCACACGACACTCAGGTCAGTATGGGTTCAGCAGTGGTACAGCTCTCAGGCACCAAGAAGGCCACAGGGTGGGAGCCCAGATCCTGGGCATCAGTGTGGTGTTTGGTAGCAACACGGGTCACGGACATCAGCACAGACTCAGGCTGTGGTAGGACCACAGGCCAAGACATGGAGATCTCTCCTGGGTGGTGACAGAGAGGGAAAGCTGGCAGGCTGAACCAGACCAGCTACCAGCCAGACCCAGAATCAGGACAACAAGGTAGCCCACCCCACACCCACCTCATCTATGAGCCTCTAGAGCACGTGACAGCACAGACCCAAAGCTGCAGGGTCTAAACAACACGGGGGGTGGGGGGGAGCAACACAGGATATCCAAGAGGGTCCTAGTCAGGGCCCAGTACCCACAGCGCAGCAGAAACCAGAGGCCCCGGACCAGACCAATGACTCCGTGCAATGAGCACTTTCAAGAAAAGGGCATATATGTGTGGACTGAAGGGTGACCTGTGACACAGCACAGCTTCTGCACCGAGGTTTGAGGGGTGTTTGATTTTTTTTGTGATTTGGTTCGGGTTTTGATTTACTTTTAAACTTTATTTTGGCAGGGGAGATTGCAAGGGCAGAGGGCAGGAGCGAGGAGACAGGGGAATGAGTCATATTAGGATGTGTGATGTGAAATTCACAAAGAATCAAGAAAATGTTTTAGAACTAAATACAAATAAAAGCAAGATGTATGAAAAAACTGGAGATGTCATTAAAGATTCAAGACCCACTCCGCAAGCAGTGTGGCGGTTTCTCAGGAAATTCGGAATCAACCTACCCCTAGACCCAGCAATACCACTCTTGGGAATATACCCAAGAGATGCCCTATCATACAACAAAAGTATATGCTCAACTATGTTCATAGCAGCATTGTTTGTAATAGCCAGAACCTGGAAACAACCTAGATGCCCTTCAATGGAAGAATGGATGAAGAAAATATGGAATATATACATATTAGAGTTCTACTCAGCAGTAAAAAAACAATGACTTCTTGAATTTTGCATGCAAATGGACAGAAATATAAAACACTACCCTGAGTGAGGTAAGCCAGACCCAAAAGGAGGAACACAGGATGTACTC
Source organism: Microtus oregoni (assembly GCF_018167655.1). Taxonomy (NCBI): domain Eukaryota; kingdom Metazoa; phylum Chordata; class Mammalia; order Rodentia; family Cricetidae; genus Microtus; species Microtus oregoni. The sequence continues at coordinate 27,703 of NW_024544944.1, forward strand.
ACTCATAATTGGTTTCTAGCCATAAATAAAGGACATTGAGCCTATAATTCGTGATCCTAGAGAAGCTAAATAAGAAGGAGAACCCAAAGAAAAACACATAGTCATCCTCCTGGATATTAACCTTCATCAGGCGATGAAAGGAGACAGAGACAGAGACCCACATTGGAGCACCGGACTGAAATCTCAAGGTCCAAAACAGGAGCAGAAGGAGAGAGAGGACGAGCAAGGAACTCAGGACTGCGAGGGGTGCACCCACATACTGAGACAATGGGGATGTTCTATCAGGAACTCACCAAGGCCAGCTGGACTGGGTGTGAAAAAGCATGGGATAAAACCGGACTTGCTGAACATAGCAGACAATGAGGACTGCTGAGAAGTCAAGAACAATGGCACTGGGTTTTGATCCTACTGCACGTACTGGCTTTGTGGGAGCCTAGGCAGTTTGGATGCTCAACTTACTAGACCTGGATGGAGGTGGAAGGTCCTTGGACTCCCCACAGAACAGCGAACCCTGATTGCTCTTTGGGCTGATGAGGGAGGGGGTGTTGGTTGGGGGAGGGGGAGGGAAATGGGAGGCAGTGGCGGGGAGGAGACAGAAATCCTTAATAAATAAATAATAATAATAAAGAAAATAAAGGGGAAAAAAAGAACCACTCCGTGTTGGTCAGTATCGTGTCTACCCTTTCAGCTCTCTGTGGTACCCATGAGACAGCCTGGGATCTTCCAATATCACATGGTATAGAGGGGCACTGAACAGCAGAAGCTGGGTTTCAAGAGTTCCAAAGGCTGTAGCCCCCAGTGACTTCTCTAGACACACAAGGGGCCATGTTCTCCTATGCAAGGCTGGAATTCCTCAGCAGGGTCCTGATCAGAAGGGTTCCCCAATCCCTCTGAACTCCTGCTGCAATCTGAAGCCGCCATGCAAAAGGGGACATGCAAGAGGGGCACCTGCAGCTCAGGAGAGCAGGGCTGTAGCTCAGTGGAGTTCTGTCCTAAGGGCCTGAAATGCAGGGCCACTTGAGAGACAGGATAGAAACACCTGCATTACCAAGGAGGCTATGGGACAAAGCTGTATGTTCACAGAATTTCTGAAACCAACATGGTTAACATTTTAAAAACCAAATCATGCCCTTTGCTCTCTGCTTGGCAGGAAAATGAGGAGTGACAGACGGAACTGATAAGATGAAATAAGAAAGGGATCTCTCTCTCTATGCCTCTCTCTCCCTCTTTCTCTCTTTCTTGAGACCAAATGCCCAAGGCAGGATTAAAACTCCCTCTGAGACAAAGAAGGACTTTGAAGCTATTATCTTCCTGTGTCAGTGTTCAGCCTGGGACAGCCTGTCACTTTATGCAATTGGGGAGCTCAAATCCAAGCTTTTAGAAATTCTTGCCAAGGACTCTGCACAATGAGCTACATCCCCAGCACATAAATGAGTGTCTTTATAATCACAGAAGGAAGAGAGAAAAATATTTCCCAGGTCCTGGGGACCTCAACAAAAGGAGATTCAGGTCATACAGTAAAAACAAAGGGCAGGAAGCAAACATATGCAGATTTAGCGGTGAGGTAGTTACCAGAACTGTGAGGTAAGTCTTATCCTGGAAGAATTTCAGCACCAGGGCTCCAGAATATTCCCAGCACCAAATAGAGTGTGTCTGGACAGACACTAGTACTTTAGGGCTCCTTCCATTTTAAGAGTGACCAGAACATGCTTGGAAAAGCTGGCTGCCTTGGAACCAGTCTGACCACCTGCCAGGAAAGGGGCTGCTTGACTCTGGGATGGAAACCAGGCACAAAGGCCTGCTCTTGACACTCTGACCATTCACAGAAGACGTTAAAAATGCGTTCAAGAGAAAGGTGAGGAACCTCAGCACAGGTGTGACTATTCTCACGCTTTGCCAGCGCTCATGAAGGCTGGACGGTACTACTAAGCTCCTCCTCAGTAGCCCTGGTGAAGATGAGCCCACCGATCTGCCTGCTGAACAGCCCCAGGTCCTGCAACCCTGCCCAAGCTCCTGCAAAGTCAGAACACGGAAGCAAGGCAGGATCTACCTTGCTGGGGAAGTTCAAAGAAGAGCCTCCCAGATAAACACATTACTTAGTACCCATTCTCTGCCAAGTTGCAAGGACCCAATGTCAAGACTAAGAGATATTGTCCTCACATCTCCACAAGGTCTTAAAGGCTTCTGGTGGATCTTTTCTTGCCCCCTGCAAATCGGTTCCTGTGGTTGACCACCACCCGTTCCCTAGGAAGATAGTCACCATGGTGAAAGGACTCATGAAGTTGCAACTCGGAAGGCCCCTTCTATTCCGTTGTCCAGGTGCCACCCGTTCCCGCACAAACACATGCAGCTCACTCAAGCTTCAGGCTGCACTCAGTTTTGCCCCTGAGGATCGCAGACCATAACAACTGCAGGCCAACCGGAAGCCAGGACGGCATGGCCAGGATTGGATACATGCTAATAAGGACTATGAGGGGGGGGGGGACCCGGAAACCAGGAAAACCCCTGCGGGTTGAGGAGCCTCACTCCCAGAGCGGTAGAGGGCTCCAACTCAGAAGCTATAGAGATATAGCAAGTCCTTGAGGCTGAGAGACCTTACTTCCGGAACGTCAGGGAGCTCCGGCTCCGACACGTCAGAGGCACGACGGACAGCAAGCCATAAGCCACTGCAACGCCGGCATTCTGGAAGGACATGGAGCGTCAAAACTTCGATTACCTGCTTTACGTGGGACTTGACGACGACGATGACAACTGGGATGGTCAGTGCGTGCTAGGAACGGTGGGGTGGTGCTGTCCATGGGGGGAGGAGCGTCCACAGAGGCGGCGGGGCAGGCCCCGTGTACTGGCGTCGCCTGTTGGCGCTCGACTTCACGGGATTTCGCATCACGAGGCCCTGTCACCTCGGTGCCCTTTCTGTTTCCCACTTCCAGAGGCTGAGGCATCGACGGTCTTGCAGGCTGGAGAGGGACGAAATGAGGAAGCCAGTGGACCGGGCCAGGCTGGGCGCGGAGCCGCAGCCGCTGCAGCCATAGCCGCAGAAGCAGCCGGAGCAGAAGCAGGAGAAGGCCCCTCAGCTGCTGGCGCAGCAGGCCCCGTGGATGATGGGAACCAAGAGGGCGCTGTTGGTGGCCATGGCCAGGAGAATGAGCCACAGCCTCAGGAGCCAGATCGTGGGGCCATGGGAGACAACCAGGCTGTGCTGTCCTTGGCCGAGCGGTGGTCCTGTGTTCAACCCGTGAGGGTGCTGGTGCCTGAATTCCGAGTCCATTACCAGCACAGGTTCACCTTGGCTCAGCTCCAAGAGCTGGAGAGCGCCTTTCAGCGCAGTCAGTACCTCACCACTGAGGAGGCGTGAGTAGCTTGCCTAGCTTGCTCTGTTGTTTGTTGGGCCTCCAGGTTCCACTCTTGTCCTCGTTTTATTATATTTTTAAATGTGATTTTTTTTTAATTTCTCTTATTTAAGTCCTCAGTGTGTGTGTGTGTGTGTGTGTGTGTGTGTGTGTGTGTGTGTGTGTGTGTGTGTGTGCTTGCATGTGCATATCCACAAAATTGCACCTATGGGGAACAGACGACAACTTTCAATAATTGTTTCTCTTCTCCAATCACGTGTGTCCCCGGTGTTGAACTCAGGCATGCAGGCAAGCACCTATTTGTCTGAGCCATTTTGCTACAGTGGTGAATGCGAGGGTGATTGCAGGGCCAGCCTCAGCTACAGAGTGGAAGGTTATCTTTAGATCTCCTGAGTGACTTGGGAGCATGGGGGTCACTGGAGAGGGGAGAAGGGGAGAAGAGAGGAGGAGAGGGGAGCAGACAAAAATGTGTAGCCCAATAAAACCAATTTAAAAAAAAATGAGCTGGACAGTGGTGGCGCATGCTTTTAATTCCAGCACTCAGGAGGCAGAAGCAGGTAGATCTCTGTGAGTTCAGGGCCAGCCTGGTCTACAGAGCTAGTTCCAGGACAGCTAGGGCTCTTACACAAAGAAGCCATGTCTCGAAAAAACAAATAAACATATACACACTTATGTATGGTTTTTACTACATATAACATATAATATAACATATATTAATATATTATATTATCTAATTGATATATTAATGTGTATTAATATGTTAATATACTTTGACATATTATTTAATGTGTTATATAACATACTATATAAATATATTATAGATTAACCTATAATATATTTATATATTATTATACTACATATATAAATATACAATATATTATAATATAATTTATATAATGATATAATATAGCATGATGTAATAATTGTTATATTAATGTATTAAAATACATTAATATATTAACATATTGATTTTATTAATACATAAATATGATGTTTATAATATAGTATAATGTATGGTGATATAGTGTACATTAAGTACATTAATATATGATATATAATATATTGATATGTATATTATTACATATTATGTATTATGTGTTATATATTACATGCTTATTATATATTAAAGACCAAAATATATGTTATATAATTTATAACATTATATTATAATATATTGTGTTACTATATATGTTGTATATTAAATATTATATGATATTGCTGTGTTATATGTTAAATATCATTTATGATATATTGGATATTGTATGATATATTAAATATAATGTATGACATATTAAATATTACATATTGAATATTATATGATCAACATTAAATATCATATATCATTGTGTAATGTATATATTTGGTTTGTAATATATATTAAAAATGAAAATAAAAAACAACCCGAGCTGAGTGGGGTGGTTCAGATTTTTAATCTCATTGCTTGGGATTTGGAGGCAGGTAGATCAGAAGTTCAAGGTTATCTCAGTTCTATGATGAGTTCCAGGCTAGCACCATATCCATTAGGCCATTTGTGTTGAGAGTGAAGCTATATTCCACCATGCTGTTTTTTTTTCTATCAGGGGTGGAGAAGTGTGGGAGTGCCTTTCTCTTCTGACTTTCTGATATAAGACCTCACTCTGTAGCAAGGCTGTCCAGGTACTTGCAAGGAGTCTTCTACCTCAGTTTCCAATGGTGCTTGGAATTCAGGACTGTGTGGCTAGTGTTGTGAGATTTTATAACATTCACCTTGGGCCTGCTATGACTTTAATATTTCTTTACCTTGATTGGCAAGATGGCTCATCAGGTGAAGACACTACCAAGCCTGAGATCCTGAATTCCATTCTGAAGACACACATGGAAGAAGAGGACTCCGGCAAGCTGTCCTCTCGCCTCCCATATACACCATTGACACATACACACATTAAGAAAAGAAATAAGTGTGATATTTCATTTTTTCTGATGATTAGCAGGTTGGAGTACCTTGTGTATTATTTTGAATATTTAAAATTCTGGGATGCTTCCATTAATCTTTATTTGAGCTTCCTTCTATCCTGACAAAACATGTCACCTGGGCTTTCCCTATGTACATTTGTTTTGTAGTTTTTGCCTTGTTTTGTGTTGGGTTTAGTTTTTGCTGTTGTTGTTTTAAGTCTCCTGTATGACTACAACCTAGTGTTAGGAGCACTGTTTTGAGGATTTTACTAGACAGTGTTAGTGGCTTTCAAATTGCTTATTAGAGATATACTTTGGTTTGCATATCTACTAATGGTAATAAAATAATTTGTTCTAAAACTCTCAAAATTCTCAAAGCGAATATCAGAGAAGGTAGAGAATGAGACAAAATATTTCGAAACACATATAAAATATCTTTCTCATATTTAATTTTACATATCCATAATTCCAAATACTGAATGTCTTCCATTTTTACCCTCAGGAAACGATTGGCATCTTGCTTGGGTGTAACTGAAGCCAGAGTGCAGGTCAGTAAGCACGGAACAGCCATTTGGGAGG